>NC_056731.1:525498043-525798043 GCF_019279795.1 Protopterus annectens
AACTACGATCCCTCATAAAATCGTCCAAGGCGAGCTTTGAAAGAAACTTGCCCAGGAATTCAAAGATAACCACAAGGCATTCTTTAGCTTTGTCAAGAATCTAAGTGGCAATGCTCAGATCTGCTCGGAGTTGGTGCAGAATGGCACAAAATACAATGAACCAACTGATATTGCCAACATCCTGGCAGACAGGTTCAATGCAAACTTCACCCCCCTTTCACCCGCAAAAGGGCCCATAACCATACCAGAAGAATGTAGAGCCCCAGTAATCACAAACACTCAGGTTAAAACAGCCCTCTCCAAAGCCAAAAACACAGCATCAATGGGACCGGACGGTGTCCCAGGCTGTGTCCTACATGAGCTCAAAGATGAATTAACCCCTCACCTAAACACACTGTTCAAACTCAGCCTCTCCACAGGCTACATACCCATAGAGTGGTGCACAGCAACAGTTATTCTGCTCCACAAAGGTGGAGCCACAACAGACCCCTGGAACTATTGCCCTATAAGCCTGACTAGCTTGGTCTGCAAGCCTATGGAGCGCATCATCATGGAACTCGTTAACAGAGACATTAGGAACCTCAAAACACTGGACCCTACCCAGTTCGGCTTTGTTAAGGGCAGATCATGCCTCCTTAACCTGGTGGACTTCTTTGAGAAAGTTACCAAGGCTATAGACGAGGGAAAGGTGGTACAGACAGCCTACCTAGAACTTGCAAAGGCCTTCGACACCATTCCCCATTCTGGTATTATAGACAAGCTCACCAGCCTGAACATAAACCCCTGTGTCACAAGATGGGTTGCCAATTAGCTCACGGACAGAACCCACATGGTGAGAGTTGTGGTAGCTAGGTCTGACTCTAAACTGCTTACAAGTGGCATTCCCCAGGGCTCAGTCCTAGGACCCCTCCTGTTCGGCATATACTTCTCAGATGTACAGACAAGCACAGGAGGACTATGGCTGACCAAGTTTGCAGATGACTACAAACTAGGGGCTATAATTGACTCACCGGCTGACACAGACATCCTCCAAAAGGGTCTCACTGAAACGGATACCTGGTGTCAAAATCATAGCCTCAAGCTAAATGCCAAAAAGTGCATAGTTATTCCCTTTGGAAATAACAAAGTACCCACAAACTACCACATAGGTGGTAGTCCCCTAAATACGGAAAACGTAATAAGGGATCTGGGGAACCAAGTAGATAGTAATCTCTCCTTTGATAATCACATTGCCAAAGTGGTTAGAAAATCCTTCTATGTGGCCAGCCTAATCACAAAAGGGTTTGCATCCAGATCAAAAGAGGTCATTGTGCCCCTCTACTCATCACTCATCAGATCCATCATAGAGTACAATGTCCCAATTGGGATGTACTTTACAAGACACCTGCAACAGCTGGAAAGACCACAGAAGTACCTCACCAAGAGGATCACTGGCCTCAAACAAATGCCCTATGCAACTCGACTGAAGAAACTCCAGCTGTACTTGGTTGCATACTGCCTTTTCAGAGGTGATCTCTGCCTGACATATAAGGCCATGTCCAACCCAGAATTGATGGACATGCTCCACCTAAAGAAAACCTTATCCCCTTGAGCCACACACTCTAGGGATCTAAACCTCACCACAACAATAAATAGGACGTGCTGGAGGGATAGATTCCTGTCCCAGCGACTTCCCATGCTTTGGAACAAGATTCCAATCTACATTAGGCAGAGCTCCTCACTAGCACCTTTCAAGAGAAACCTTGACGAGTGGATGGGAAACAGAAAGTTTACCCCGAGGATCACTTCAGTGGCTCTGCTAGACAGAGGCACAGAGAACTAATCTAGGAGGCAGCGAAAGCCAACGCATTCTGGCTAGGCTTATAAATGCTTTCAGGCAGATAGCCTCGTACCTACCTATGAACCTATGAACAAGTGTAGCAAACAGTTGCTAATGTTTGTACCCTGCCTGCATGAAGCACTAGGCACTCATGATTTACTTAAAAAAGCAGACAAAAAAAATTTCTAATAAACTGTAGCAAACAGGTGCTACAGTTTATACCCCATCTGCACAGAGAGCACCAGGCACTCATGTTTTACTTAAAAAATATATATATTCTCTTATGAACTGGCAAACTGTATACGGCAAATATATCATACAGCTCCTATAGTTTATACCCTGCTTGCATGGAGCTCTATAGTGCTCAGGTTTTAGTTTTAAAAAAAAGTGATTTATTTTTAAACTGTAGCAAACTGCACAGTTGCTACAATTTAGACCACACACTGAGCATTACAGGGCCCAGCTTTCACTACAAATGCAGTACCGGCTTTTAAAAGCCAATGTTGCGTTAGAGATCAGGATTGGCTGATCGTGCTCCCCCCAACACTTTGCACTTGGGTGTTTGTCCCTTTTGCCCACCTTAGCTACACTACTGCCCCACTACTTGGCAATCTTGCACTGGCATTCAGAAACAAATTCACCCAGTCTAAAGACCCTTCTTTGCTCGCGTGCGCACACACACACACACACACACACACACACACACACACACACACACACACACACACACACACAAACCAGCACACAGAAACACATACATTGTTAAATATCTGACACCGAATACTTCCTGGGTTCCTGCATATTATCCAGGGACAAAATTGGAATTGACATAACAAGTAAATAATTACCATTTGGTCATAATGTTAAATCACTGCCATAACTAACATATTGGAACCCATGTGCACACAGTAATATAATTCAGTGACAAATATGTATGTATGTGTGTGTGTATGTATGTATGTTAGCTCTCTCTCTCTCTCTATATATATATATATATATATGTATAGCGAGAGAGACAGAGAGATTAAAACACACACACACACACACACACACACACACACACACACACACACACACACACACACACACACACACACACACACTGTTAGAGTAGTAGTAACAATAATAGCTAATTCTCTTGTTTCCAAGACTGGCAGTTAGTTTAGAGGGCCACTCTGACCTGTTAATGAGCTGCTTCCTGTGCAGAATGCTGCAGGGTTTGAGTCTTTCCAGCTTAATTTGTCTATTGTGTGACCTTGAGCAAGTTACTTAAAGAGACCGTGCTTTTGGGCAATTGGGAATTTGGGCTAGGCTCCTCAGTGGTTTTCTGGATTGCGTGCTAGTAACTGCCTATGAACTTAGTGAATGTTGCCAGTTTGTATTGCTGATGTTGGATTTATTGTACAAAATTAACAGGAAAAAACATATTCTTCCTTAGATATTGGAGTAAACCAAAAAAGAACACAATTTATATCAATTGTTGACTTTGCAGCAAGCTTTCAGTTTGTGCCACAGTGCACTTCAAAGGCGCAAAACAGTGCTTAAAGAAAGTTAACGGGATGTAGAGACTAACAGTTCAACAGACTGTCTACCTTTAAACAAGTAGTATATTACCATTATGTAAAAACAGTTCCTTCTATTACCTCTGGAATAATGGTGACAGCAGGCATGTTTCTTTGTCAGAATATTCCTACTCCATTCTCTCTGGGATTAGAAAAAAAATGGTTGACTTTCTTCCTTACTCCAGAATACTGCTCCTAACTTCTGTAGTTGTACTTTTCCACCGTAGTTATTTTGGTTAAGACTCGTCTGGTCCATTCTATAGGAGTCTGGAGTGTAGCTCATTTCACTAGTAGCACTAATACGCAACTCATGGCAGGTTGCTTCCAGTTAGTTACATGGAAGACCTTCCCCTCCTTCTGAGCTTTTCTTTCTGCAGGAAATCCTGCATAGTTCCCATCAGTAGCCTGCCCCCGGGACGCATTACACAGTTGTTGTATATACATCTGAATAAGAGCTACTACTGTAGACTGAAAGGTAATTTAGCTAATGTGTTTTGTAAAACACGTAATCATTTTAAACAGCAAATAAAACATATTTATTTTGTAATAATTGGTTAATTTGAAAAAAACAATTTGCTGCTAGGAGATATTTTCATACTGCTGGGACAAGATAAGCCAACCGACTGATACAGCTAAAGCAGATATCATCTGGGGACAGCATGTTAACAACGCCTTGCGTAAGTTATTTTTCATAGGATCTGTTGGGGGTGACAAAAGATGGAGCTAATAAGAAATAGGCTCGCTGATGTATAGAGTCTTACTTTTCCTCAGTAATTTGAGAGGCAGAACCTGTAAGAAGGTTAGCCTAATCAGAGCTACTGCCCTCATATTGGAAGAGTGCTTTTTGTTATCATTAAACTTGCATATATTTTTCATAAATACATTTTGCTTATTAAAGATGTAATAAATAGTGACTGAAAATTATTGGAAACCTAAAATATTGCATAGTTTGTTAAGCATTTGAATGGGGCAAGCACCTGCCAGCCAGGAATGAGAAAAGAATTATGTAAAGATCACAAGAGAATTAAACTGAAAAAAAAAGTTGAAACAGATGGCCAGCTTAGGATTTGTCATGTAATGTCACTAACATGACCATTTGCTTTAAAAGAAATTAGATGTTAACATATATTAGGAAAAGTAAACCATGCAGGCATATAGGTTGAGACTTCTCTTGTCCACACTAAAGGAATCTGGAGTCTCTAACTCACTGCACTAGTAACACTTGATATGTAGCTTGAGGCATGCTGCTTCCAGTTAATTATTTAGAAGACATAGCTCCTCCTGTGCTTGCCTTTCTGCAGGGGCAGTGGGAAACACTAGCCCATTGTTGTATATGCAGTAAGAGTATTCCAGGTTGTGGACGCATGTGTGTGTTTGTGTGAATGAGTGAGTATATTTACATGTATCTGTCTATCTAGCTGTGTGTGTGTGTGTGTGTGTGTGTGTGTGTGTGTGTGTGTGTGTGTGTGTGTTTGTTTGTGTAGGATCATAGGTAAGTGCTAGGCTAGCTGCCATTGTGGATCATTTTAAGAATAGCCAATTTTCCTTAGTGAGAATGAAGACCTTTTGGTGTGGGATGTAAACACCTTACCCATTATGCTGACCCCCAACCCAAAAATATGCCGATCTTCTTTTCCGAATAAATGCGATGGGATCTTTAGCATCCATAATACCATGCAGATGAGACTTCAGTTTAATATTTCCTCTCAAGAATGGTACCTTAATGAGTGCAAAATCTTGCTAATTCTAGACCGTAGTGTCAGTACTGTCTCAGTGCTGCGGTGGTGGTGCTGCGGTAGCGTTGTCGCCTCACAGTTAGACGTTGCCCGTTTGATTCTCAGTTAGAGCGTCTTCTGTGTGGCGACATGCGTGAATGGGCGTTCCTTCATTGAAGGTTGTGCGTTAGGCCCGGCAAGCCAGCACGTCAAAATCTACTGCCAATCATTAGAGGACCGGAGTTCCACTGTGGCGACCCCTAACCGGGAAAAGCCGAAAGAAACAAAGTGTCAGTACTGTCTCACAAATCAATGTGCCTAGTGGGGAGGATAGAACCCAGCACTTTCCAATCCTGTTATCAAAGTTGAATCCACTGTATACTGAGCTACTGAAGATGATCTTGGTCGACCAAACAAAATGTTGTTGTTGTTGTTTGTCTTTCGGCTTTTCCCGGTAAGGGGTCACCACAGTGGAACTCTGGTCCGCTAATGATTGGAAGTAGATTTTTACGAAACACAGAGGTGCCAGCTCGACGCTCAACCTTCAACGAAGGCATGCCCATTTACACATGCTTGTCTTTCGAACGCTACCCAACCGCAGGGAGGACATGCAGACTCCACACAGAAGGCACTCCCAAGCCCAGCCGAGAATTGAATGGGAGAACCTCTTGCTGTGAGGTAACAACGCTACCGCCATACCATCACGGCACTCGTTGGTCGACCAAACAAAATAATGAAAGTTAACAAGGCAAGCAGTACTGATTGAACGTACCAGTAAATGGGGGGAAAAAAAAGTTTTTTCAAAAGGGCAAGCCCCCCCCCCCTGCACCCACACACCCTGCTAGCTATTTTTTTTTTTTTACCAAATCCACAATTGCGCTACAATGGGCAATGGCAAATTCTCTGATCCCTCCTGTACTGCAGTCTTACACAGACAGCAAAAGAAGGTATATGTGATCATCTGATTTTCAGCCACACATATTGTTTTTTTTTTATCTTCAATCATAAGAACATTTGACCGGCGGCATGTGTAGCATGTATGATTCTATTAGGAGTTATCACTGCTCCATTCTTTGCAGTGGCTATCATTGTGAAAAGTTAGTGAAGCAAATCTTCACCTTCAAAAGCAAGTGTCAAACAGAAGCAAATGAAAATGTAAACAAACCAGTTTGTCTCCCCTTATGGCTTTGCTACTTATCACAAAGCTTGCTCCCTTAAAGTGTATTAGTCACATTCTGAAGTAGATGTTAAGTAACAAACCTTTGGAGTTAGACATAACATCCTTACCTTATACAATATGAAGTTATACAGTTTTTGGTGCAAAAAGTGTATTGCTTTTGCATTTTATTTTATTGATAAGGATGGTCCACTATATTTTTTCTCAGAGCTGAAAACCCCTACAATGACTTCATGAAAGACTGTACTCATAAGGCTTCATTATCTATACTACTGTACTGCATTTCTATGATAACTGAATCTTCTGGGGTTTCTAACTTCCTACAAAAAGAAGCAGTCTACTAGGTCTTGTAGGTAGAACACCTTACATAGAAAAGTTAGCACATGTGATGATTTAGTAGTGGAACCACAATGTAATTAAGAAGCTGCTCTACTAACGATGCACGTTTCTGATTATGCACAATGCTTTGACATTGCATGTAAATTATTTTCATTAACTACTATGACATCATATTGTGGGTGTGGTTATTGAGAAAAACTAAGCAAACAGTGAGAATAAAAATAAATCAAACAGCTATAATCATCATTTAAAAAAAGACATGCAGCTTTATCATTCGGAGTATAACTTGAGGGAGGGGGGAATTAATTGTAAAACAAATATGCCTCAGCACAAGGTGAATACACTTTAGCATACAAGGCATTTACCATGTATTATAAGGGAGCAAGTTTTTGACAAGTATCAAAGCTATGAGTCACGTAAAATGTTCCTTAATCTTAAGACTTCTTGTGTCAGTCAAGCAGACCCGTTATACATTCCATATAACCTTTTTTCCATTTTTTTTTGCTACTGTTTCCCTAATTCATTCTAGAGGGAAGATGTGATAATTGTGTGAGTAGTACCTTAAATGTACCTTCATATGGGTTATTCTTTTTTAGTTCTGAGGCAAATTTTAGTCTTTCTTGTAGCAGAGTCAGATAATGCTGTGATATTAGTTTTGGCAGAGCCCACAGATACTGCATTTAGGGCTTGGCTGAAGAACATAGGCATTAGTGTGAAGTGAATGTGTGTAGTAGAAAGTGTAGCAAGGTGATTGTTACTGTTTTAGCATACAGCTTCCTACAGTTGCAGATTCGCAGGTATGCTGAAAAGCTTTTGTTTTTTTTTTTGCTCTTCAACTTTCACTTTGAACTTTCTGTAGTGGGGGGGGGGGGGGGGGCTCTGAAGAGCATTTCAGATGAACTACCTATTCTTCTGATTTTGAGTAGTGTATGACTGATGGTTATGCCCACTCAGGTGTGCTAATTTTCTTTAGACCAGTATTAACTGGGATAGGCTGTTTCTGAAGAGTGCAGCTATCTGAGGGGAGTTTTGACAGTTGAACCCAGTTTTCAGTCGTGCACATTTGGTTAATTAGAGGTCCTGGTTATCATTTTCAGATCAGAGATGTAGATACTAAAACAGGAGAGGAACCAATACTAGCCTCCAGGGAGTTCCACTGGTTACCTTAGAAGTACTTGAAGAATCACTTGCCACACAAACTGCTTGGATTCTTTCAACTAATTGGCTATCCATCATACCACATTAGGATCTATATATAAGGATGTCAGTTTTCCTGAGTTAAGGTTGATTGTTGATATGGGTAGAATGCTGAGGAATGGCTGAAAATGTACACAGTGTTGTGTTGATAAATGCTGGATGACACCCTTAAAGTGGAAATCAGTAGAAAAATCTTTGCAGCTAGTTATTATAACCCCTTTATCAGTATTCATTTCATGGATGTGTAATTATGTAATATATGTATGTATACACAGACCTAGAAATATATATATATATATATATATATATATATATATATATATATATATATATAGATATATATATATATATAGATATATATATATATATATATAAATATCTATATCTACAAACAAACATGCACATATACATGTTTGTCTGTCTGTGTAAGGAAAACTGATTATTCATATTGCTAGCTAACTGTGAATCAGATGTATTCCACACATGGGAAAAAATGGGTATGGACCACCCAGATATTACATTCATTCAAGACTGTTTTTCTCTTCCACCCTTCAAAACCTGACGGTTTTTCTGTCACCACTATGTCCTGCAGTATGAGGACTCTTGTTACATTCTACATATTTTTAGCAAAAAGTTGCAGAAAGATAGTGAAAATGGTAGCGTGAAATTTATAAACAGGAGGACTTTGCTTGAAAACATAAAAAAAGGGAAAATTGTATTTTTAATATGTTAATAAGTCTTCAAAACAGGCAAAGTGTTGTCAAAGCTTACCATTTTGAGAACTGATTTTCATCCTACCATCTAGGGACCACCACCATCTCAACTATGATACTGGATTTGTGCTGTTTACACCCATTACATGATTTGAGAAGCTACTAACAAATTAATTGGCACAAGAGGCATAAAACAGTTAGAAGGGTTCCTCAAATGACCACTTTTCAAACTAACATTCGACATATATAAAAAAATTATAACCCTTCCCAACTAAAAGATAAAACAGTCAATGTGTGATCCAATGTTTCTGCTCATCTCTACCTGTGGATTATTGGATCTAATCAGATCCAAAGTCAGCATCTTAGAATCTTCAGCTCTAAAACTCTACCTCCTGTCCCATAATGTCCTGCGTGCCTAAATCTGCTCAGCTCTCTTCTGCTGCTTCCAGGATCAAATGCATTCTGTACAAAGCTCCAGCAGCTAAGTGCCTTTCACTTTGTTGATTTTCTTCTCTTACTAATGTAGGGATATTTTCTAGTGGTTTTAGGTTAAGAGATATTTTCTCTGTAGTTTGAAGTTTGTGTGTGACTGTCTGGTGTCGAGTCTGTGTGTGTGCACGCATGTGTGCTTATACGCTGGTTAACCCTGCTTTTTGCTATTTTCTGTGAGCATAGGTTCATAGGTTCATACTAGGCTATCTGCCCTAGGGCATTTAAAAGCCTAGCCAGAGTGTGTGTGGCTTTCACCACCCCTTAGGATGAGAATACTATACCCATTAGTTTGCTGTGCCTCTGTCCAGCAGTGATACAGAGATGATTCCCGGGGTAAACCTATGATCTCCCATCCACTCGTCAAGATTTCTCTTGAACAGAGTCAGTGAGGGGCTCTGCCTCACATGGACTGGGATTCTGTTCCATAGTGTAGGGAGTCTCTGGGTGATGAATCTGTCCCTCCAGCACGCCCTATTTATATCCGTGTTGAGGTTTAAGTCTCTTGCTCTCGTGGCTCTGGTGGATTTGGATTTTTTGAGGTGGAGCATGTCCATTAATACTGGGTTGGACATGGCCTTGTATGTCAGGCACAGATCACCTCTGAGCAGACGGTATGCGACTGAATAGAGCTGGAGTTTCTTCAGTCGGGCATCGTATGACATATGTTTGAGCCCCTTTATCCTTTTGGTGAGGAACTTTTGGGGTCTTTCCAACTGCTGCAGGTGTCGGGTAAGGTACATTCCGAATGGGGCGTTGTACTCAATCATTGGTCTGATAAGTGAAGAGTACAGGGGTACAATGACCTCTCCTGATCTGGATGTGAATCCCTTCATGATCAGGTGGGCAATGTAGAAGGTCTTCCTAACCACTTTGGCAATGTGAGTGTCAAAAGAGAGGTTACTGTCAACTTGGGTCCCCAGGTCCCTAATAACTTCTTCCGTGTTTAATGGATTTACCACCTATGTGGTAATTAGGGGTTACCTTGTTTTTCCCAAAGGGTATGACTATACATTTTTTGGCATTTAGCTTAAGGCCATGGCTCTGGCACCAGTTATCCATTTCTATGAGACCTTTATGGAGGATGTCTGTGTCTGATGGAGTGTCAATTATGGTGCCCAGTTTGCAGTCATCTGCAAATTTTGTCAGCCACAATCCCCCTATGTTTGCCTGCACTTCAGAAAAATAAATGCCGAACAAGAGGGGGCCCAGGACTGAGCCCTGTGGGACACCGCTCATGACCGGCTTAGAGTCTGACATGGCACCAGCAACTCTAACTCTGTGTGTTCTGTCCTTGAGCCAGTTTGCAACCCATCTTGTGACATATGGGTTTACATCTAAGCTGGTGAGCTTTTCTATGATGCCCGAGTGGGGTATTGTGTCGAACGCTTTTGCTAGGTCAAGGTAGGCTGTGTGAACTGCCTTACCCTCATCAATGGCCTTAGTGACTGTTTCGAAAAAGTCGACCAAGTTCAGGAGGCAGGATCTGCCCTTGACAAAGCCAAATTGGGTGATGTTTTTTTTTTTAAATAGCTCCTACTTGTTTTCTTACTCTTTATTTTTTAAAAGATATAAAACATGTAAAGTAAGTAATAGTACTATTTAGAGTTACTACTGAGATGTATCGTTGGGTATAAGTTGTTTCATGTGAGGACATTTTGCAGTTTTTTTTTTGTATTACTTGACATATAATGGGCAATGCTTTGAGCGTTAAAAAGTGTTGGGGGTATGGACACAAGTTGCCCCCAAGAATCCCATGTCAACTGCATTTACTGTCTGCATGTAGCCCACCTTGACTCAAATTGTCAAGTCTGTGCAGCCTTTGGAGCCAAGGCTCTGGCTGATCTTAGGTCAAAGCTGGTGTTAAGTGGCATGCTTCCCATTTCTCCTGTCCAGGCTGCCATGTCCTGCTCTCTCTCAAAAAAGCCTGTAGAAAAGAAAAAAAGGACAAGGATTAAGATAAAGAAAAGGATAGGAAAGAAAAAGAAATGCAAGAAGACAGAAAAGAAAGTGCCAAGCAAATGGAGAAAGATGCCCAGAAATGTTGTTATTCTCCTGTGGAAGGTCCACTGAATCTGAAGGCCCCAAAGGCCCTTGGCTCCTCTGGCTTTCAATGTGGATCCAGAATCAGTAGCCCAACAGCACCAATCTCCATCCATGTCAGCTTTGCCTTGGATCTGACCAAATCACTGAGACAGAATGTTCCATGCCCATGGTTGTCAGTGGCTCCAGTTTTTGGTTGGCTGCATTCACCTTTCATTCCCATTATTCCTGATCTGAAGTTTTCTGTGAAGTCATTCCTTCATCAAGTCCAGGCTTTACTCTTCTGGACCGTGGAGATTATCCAGCGTTTGCCCAGACTCAGTAAGCCAGCTTCGTTGAAGTCTGCGTGTTTCTCTAGGAGTGTTAAAGTCCAATCTGACTCAGCTTATGGGAACCTATCTGAAGGCTGGGATGGACCTGAAGATCATCCCGTCACCCTTAACCCAGAGGGTTGGGAGTCCTCTTCCTTCAGCCTCGACTCTCGTTGTTCCTTCTTCAGCCTACTTCTAGGTGCCAGTGACCATGGTTCTGACACAAACCCATATCTCCCCTTCCTCATTGCTAACAGCTTGGATGGATTTAGCATTAGCACCTGCCTTAATGTACTCAACTTTGATCTTCTCAGAGCAGAGTGCATCCTACAGCTGTGGGGTCAGAGCTGAGGGCCTGAGGTTAGATTAAACTCTGAGGTTATCTCAAGCATCCCTGCCCCTGGGTGCTGTGGCTGTAGACAGCTCAGCTCCAGTCTCGACTTTGGAACTATCTGGGTCAGTGAATGGAACCAGGGTCTCTCCTTGATCTGTGAATTGAAAAGGATTCCTTTCCATTCAGCTAGCTTTAGCATTGGCATTCAGTGTCGTACAAAGGATTTTCTTTCCCTCTGAGACAGAAGTCAATGTACCATTGTCTGATCCATCACAATCCTCCCACCCATCTAAGGTTTTGGTATCCATGGGGCAGTCTGCACTGATAGGCTTTGAGCAGCTCCATAGGCAGTCATACATTTATATAAAAGAAAGCAAGCCATATTGACATAATCTTCATTGCAAACATTATATATCACAAACCATATTGACATTATTTTAGTTGCAAACATTATTCATCACTGATAATCTACCCAGTCATTGTCAGTCAAACATTACATAGCGCATTTAAATCCTGCCTTCTTTTAAACCTCATTCCTCCCCTGTATGTATTGTTCCCACAATTCGTATTTTTTTCTATGTAATTTGCTCCTACAAATTTCTGAAGATCCCAGTTCCAGTTGTTTTATCTTTTTTACTAAATTCACTACTTCTGGTACAGTTTGTTTATACTTTGATTTCCATTTTCTAGTAATTGTTTTTTTTGGCAACCACCATAATTAGACTCAGCAAGGCCTTACTCTATCTAGGCAATTCCGATTCTGTATCATAGCTCAGAAATACCATTTCCGTAGATGCACCAATTTCTCACCCAGTATCTATGATAGAGCAGTCTGCAGGGAATCTTTAAAGTCTGGCAACTCGTTACACTCACAGAGAATATGTTTTCAATTATCTGATTCTGTTTCTTCCCAGTCACACCTCCAACATTTGCCATCTACCTGGGGAAGAATTCCCTGGAGTCTACTTGGAGTATAAAAAAAAAACCTCTGTAAACATTTCCAAGCAAAAATACTAAATCTTCTAGATTTTGTTGCATGTTTGGGAGACATACATATAGTCTCTCTTCACAATCTTTTCTAACTTCCTCTGATTGATTCTTATATTTGTCATTCAATATTTTGTACACTGTATTAATTATTTCCTTTTTAACAACAGCTTCTGTTCTAAATTCTACTAAAAACTCTACTTGTGCAGATATTTTGTTTAGGAACCCCCTATTTCTTTTTCTTTGCCTGTACTCTGATATCAGTCCTTGACAGGGAAGGCAATCTCTAACCTGCAGTCCAAATAAATTCTTGACATCTTCCCATTCTGTTACATTTCCCTCTCTAATCATTTGCTCCCAATACTCTGGCTCCTTTGCCAGTTTTCTCCAATAAATTCCATCCCCCTCTTGCCTATTGTTTGTATCCCTAATTGTAGTCATCCCTGTTGGCAGAATATCCTTTCTCCATTGTCGTATTGGCTTAGTTCTTAGAATACTTTCTGCTACTTTATGAATATAGTATTCTGTATGATTACTGTTATTCTCTTTAAAGATCGACATCCAAAATACCAGTCTCTCTTTGTTTCTTGAGCTTCCCATCATTTCATCATTATCACTTTCCACTTTGAATTATAGTTTTCTGGTTGTGCTATGTATAGGAGCCTTAGCTGTGTAGCTCTGAAATACCCCTTCAAATCGGGTAATCCTTATCCGCCTTTTTCTTTTGGAAGAATTAGCTTATCCTACATGTCTCTTGCCATCTTCCCATCCCAGATAAAATCCTTCAGCTCTTTATTAATTGCTATCCATAACTTCTCCTCTGGTTGATAAAAATATGTCTGACCTGTGTAAAGACAGACTAAAAACATTTTAACTGCTTGTATCTTATTGTCCATATCCATGTAACAGAGCTTCCAGTTTCTCAGTTTTTGTATTATCTTTTGTTTAGTCTCTTCCCACATATCCTTTGCTGCCACACCAGAATCGTTCTTAGTCCATACTCCTCTAAGTACTTCATTTTATCATGTCCCGATAAGTATGGATATTGTTAAACCAGTTTGTGTGTGGGTACATACTTTACAGTTATTGCCTTTGTTTTAACTTCATTAATGTTGCATCCCGAAAAGATTTAAAATCATCTCAAAATGTTTCACAGCATTGAAATATCAGGTATAAAATAATATCATCTGCAAATAGAGCCAGCTTTTCTTGACTACCATACCAATTATATCCTTGAATTTTTGAAGGTTCTAAATATAATGTAAATAAGAAAGGGGAAAGAGGACACCCTCTGCTCAAACAGAGATTATCAGAGTGGACCCCATCCACTTTAATTTTCACCTCCTTTCTCTCATATATCCTCCTAATCAACCTTCTAATTTTTATCAGGGAATGCTTCCATTGCTCTGCTCATAAAGTCCCAGCTTACTCTGTCAAATGCTTTCTCTGCATCAAGACCCACGAATAGTAGTGGTATTTTCTTACATTCTGCTTCCCTGTGTATCATCAGTGTTCTGTTAATGTTGTCAAATATTTGGCTCCCTTCCACAAAACCACATTTATCCATATGTATCTATTTTGGCATCACTTTTGCCATTCTTTTAGCAATTATAGACATAAACACTTTATAATTATGGTGTAGTATTAAAATGGGCCTGTATGAAACTGATGGATCTTTATAGGTATTACAGCTACCACTGCTTTCTTCCAGGATGTTGGTATTTCTCTTAAAATACTGTTAAACAAAACCTTCTAGATCTTGATCAGTTTTCCCTCCTAGCTTTCAGACCTCCACAGGAATATCATATATTCCTGGGGATTTTCCTGTAGATTGGTTATACATTACTATTTTTATCTCATCACCCCTTATCCTATTAGTAATTGAGCCTCCTCTGCCTCTAACCTTGGCATATTGATTTTCACATTCCTCTGCTTTATACAGACTTTCATAGAATTTCCAAAGTATTTCTAATACTTCTACAGGATCCCTTGTTATCTTCTCTGTTATAGGCTCCCTAAGCTTGGTGACAGCCTTTTCTACTTTCTGTTGCCAGAGTCACCATCTTCTTTTGGCTGTTCCCATTAGGGGTCGCCACAGCAGATCATCTGCTTCCATTTCTTCCTGTCCTCTGCATCATGCTGTTTCACACCAACCGCCTGCATGTCCTCTCTCACCACATCCATAAACCTTATCTTAGGCCTTCCTCTTTTCCTCTTACCTGGCAGCTCCATCCTTAGCATCCTTTTCCCAATATACCCATCATCCCTCCTCAGCACATGTCCAAACCAACGCAATCTCACCTGTCTTGCTTTGTCTCCAAACTGTCCAACCTGAGCTGACCCTCTAATATACTGATTTCTAATCCTGTCCATCCTAGTCCATCCTCTGTTGCCTGAGTAGTTGTGCTAAATGTTTTTGTGCTGTAGTATTCTTATAAAAAAAAAAAAAAAAAAAAAAAAAAAAACAGTTGCTTAATAGCAATCTTTCGAAACTCATGCATATTATCGAGGTAATCCCTTATTTTCTGTTTAGTGTTCTGCATTTACTTCTCTTCTTGTTCTGTGCGATTCCCCTTATTTTGCAGTACTTTAACATTTGTCAGTCCCTCTAAATAATTCCTGTTACCTCTTAAGCATATCTGCCTTTCTTTTATGTCCACCTTATTTTTAAACTCCACTTTAATTTTATCCCACTCCCTAGCTTTATTTTCAGAAGAAATTTCTATCTTCTCTAATGACTCCTGAATAATTTCCTCCCCCCCATTCCTTAAATTCCTCTCTTTTCAGTAGTTAGGTGGGAAAGAGCCAGTGTCTCATTTTTATTTCATTACCCTGTGTTTTTATTTTAGTTATTACTGGAGCATGATCTGAAATAGTTATTGGGTGCATATCAAGACCTTCAATTACATGTACATGTTCCTGTGAAGTATAAATTCTGTCTAGCCTAACCCAGTTTTTGTATCTGGAGAATAATATGTAAACTCAGTCCGAACTCCTAGTACTCATTTCAAGTCTTCTATGCCAAATATCTTTATAAATTGTTTACAAATCTACCCTCCTGTGTTATATTTTCCCTTCTGGGCTCACCAGACACATCTTCACTATTGCAAATCAAATTCCAGTCTCCACTTATAAGTAATATTCCTAGCTGCAAGCTGATTATTTCTCCCAGAATTTTCTTAAAACTCCATTATAGCAGTTTTCAGTGGAATATAATACATGCGAGTACAATCCTCCTCCCTTGCCAGTAGCCACTAAGTACTACAGATTTACCATTATTGTCATTCTTAACCTCTTCTATTACTATTAGAACTCCTCTTGCAGTTAATATAAGCACTTCTCTCTTCCTTTGCTTCAGGTATTCCACTGAATAGCCATCCTGAAAACTTTTTTTTATCAAATTCACATGTTCAGTTCTTTCCAAGTGTGTCTCCTGTAGCATTGCATGCTACATTTTTTAATATAGTTCACTACTATTTCTTTTTATTATTTATCTGTGAGACCATTAATGTTGGGTCTATATTATATGAACGAAAGTTCATATAATTGAATGCTGTAAACAGCAAAAATGCAGGACTTCAAACCCTTTATTGTGGGGGGCACAGCCCCCCACACCCACCACTAATTATATATACCAACTCTGAGATCACACTACAGTGAGGAAAGGGCAAATTTCCCAATCTTCACTGTACTGCGATCTCACAAAAAACACATCTATGAATGGCATTTTTGCGTATACAGCTGTTCGATATTTTGGACTTTCATTCTTCTAATAGGAGCCCTTAATGTTTAAAGACATTTTAGAATGTTTCATGTTCCTGAGAGTTTATTATTCCCGCCCTTTTATGTATAACAGCATTTTTGTTAAATGTCAAGTTTCAGCTTTAGTGTTACATGCATGTATTGTCTACCAGGTTAATCTTTTATAGTTTCTTGTCATCTCCATTTGAGCCTGTATCAAAGAACTTTTTGTTTTATTGAAAACACTCAAACAAAGAAACACACAGACATGCACACAATTTTTACCCTCCTAATAGGAACAATGACAGCTACATACACAGACTCAAGCTAACCTAAAAGAATGGTTGTCCATGCTAAGATGTATGGTATAGCCTGTGGTTCTGTTAAGTGCTGTCTGGTTTTGTCTTATCTTTATAGCTCTCTCAGCTGGGAAAACACTTGACTTCTTTCAGAAAACATTTTCTCCAAGCCATTTCTCTTTATCAAATTGTCTGCTAGAGACATGAGAACTAGGCACAAAACTGTTTACTAGAAAAAAGCCTTATAATATTTGATATTATTTTTCACTTACTTGCTTTCTCTTAAACTTGTTAGTAGATTAAAATAATGACCTTAATCCAGTCATTCTCCATGCAAAAATGAGAAAAAACACACTAATTTTTCTTTTATGCTCGTTTAACCAAATCTTTTTTTTTTTTTACATTGCAGTGCCTACAGTTCTTAAAACTGAGCAACGAGAAAGAGAGAAGGGAAAAACATAAAAAGAAAAAGCAGTAGCACCTATTTCCATTAGTATGCCCATTAAACTTAAAAATGACTGAAAAAAACTTTATAACATGCAAAGAAAATCATGTGCCATTTAAATAGTACTACTAAGAAAAAGTTTGCTTTACTTACAGTTACCTTTCTCCCTCCTCTTTCCCTCTCCTGAGTATTTTTCTGAACATTAATGACACAAATTTATTTATTTATTTTACATTTGTTGATCGGGTTAGTCCAACTGAGCATTTGGCTCATTTTTAGTGGAGACCCGGGGAGAAAAGCTCCACAGAGAATTTATAAATTTTACATACAACCGTAACATTTAGAATGAATCATGAAGAATGAATTAGGGCATATGCTTTAGAGTCCCCTACAAGTTTAACAAAGTCCAATATTTCCAGATTTTTTTGTTCTATTCCTGTTCATCTCCTTCTGCCAAAACCTGTCTCTGCTTCATTTCCAATGTACTCTCAGTTCTTCTAGTCAAATCTTGGGCTTTTCCCCTCTCTCAAGCATTTTCCGTTGAAACATTGGAAAAGGTTTTGCTAGCACAGTTTCTCTGTTGTATTTATTAGCAGAAGAACAAGAAGCAGAATCTCCTTCTATTTCACAGCTCACTTTTTATTGGACAAACTTTTGTATTTCTTCCATAGCATGTACTTCATCAAAAAATTATTTTGTTCCTCCAGGGAAAAATATTTTGAAGATAGCTGGGTACAGCAGTTTGAATCTCATGCCTACTTCTTGACTTCCCCTGAATAATGGATACATTTTCTCCTCTTCTGCCTGGTGTACACTGAGTAGTCATTCTCCGCAAACATTCTGCTGTCTCCCACTTTTAGTACTTTGTCTTTCTGCCACACTTTTGCAAGAATCAACTTTTTTTGCTGGTAGGATTGCATCTTTACTAGTGAAGGCATAGGTTGCTTTTTCATAGCCAGGTTTGGCACATACACATGATGGGCCCATTTAATTAACAACTCCTGCTGTGGAATACCAGTCCAGTTCCTTATTTTTGCTTTCATAAAATTAATAGTCTCTCTTCCTTCCAATTTGTCTCGTACAACAGAAAATTTCTAGTTTTCCCTATGTGCTCTGTCCTCTAATTCTGTTATTTTTGAAACATCTCTTCTTGAGCAGTCTCATATTCAGCCAGCCTTTTCTTCATTTGACCCCTGAATTTTCCAGTTTTATCACCTCATCTGAATATCTTTTTAAAGCTTCTTCCATTTTTTCCAGCCGTTTGCCACTTAATTAGATATACTCCATCAGTGTTTTGTTTATTTTAATGAGTTCTGTGTGCTGTTGTCTTATATTTTCCTCTAGGTTACTGGAAGTCATGTCTAGAGTTGCACTGCTTTTTGCTGGACAGCTGCAGTACTTTCCCAGTCAGTGTATTTTCCTCACCTTTTGTAGCTGACTTTCTTTTATGTCCTCTGTATTTCCTTTTTCCTGGCATCCAGGCAATGCACTTACTTGCCAGTTACTGATATTTACCCAGAAATTTAAGTCCACTAGCTTTCTGTGGTGAGTTTCTGTTTTCACACTGGAAGAGCTAAAGTATAGGTGTTACTCAATGTGCAGCCATCTTGGAAGTCCCACCTTGTGGCCTCCTTATTGTCCCCCCAGGAGGTTCACAAGAAGAGCTAGTGCGAGAGGAAGCACTTAGAATTCCCCTGAGGAATCTCTCACTGAGGATTCCAACCCTAATGAAGGGGAAGGGGAAGGGTCCCCAATCCCCCCTTCCCCCGCATGATGCCTCCTTTGGCGATCTTCTAGAATTGATTTGGCAGTTAGAGAGATGGACCACGAAATCCCCTTCTCCAGAGAGTTCTGTCTTTCTTGAAGAGTTCATTGCAGGCCCTGCCTTGTCTTGAGTGGTACCCCCATCTGGACACCCTTGTCAATCTGGTGGACACTATTCCCCATAAATAGGAGAGGAATAGGGCCTTTGGAGCAGAAGTCCCTTGGTTGATGCTATGGTCATTGCTGCAGCCACAAAATAGGATACCTCTGAGGAGAGAACATCAGTTCATCCACTAAATTCTGGAGTCATGAACTTTAAACTGATTTAGGAAGTACACGCATGCTTCAGCCATGTTTGCCCTCTGTGTGCTGAATTATATGGCACATTTGCCTAGACTTTAAAAGGACTTGGATACCGAAATGTTTTAATTGAGTGGTATCACAGCCATCTCTGGAGGCCGGTAAGATCTTGTAGACTCAGTAGTCCAGAGTGTTGTCAAATATCTAACATATCCATGAGGCTGAATTCCAGCACAGCAGATACTCTGGTGTGTGTTCCAGGCACTGGCACTGCAGTTGGCTGTCATGCTTTGATATACTTCTGCAGTTTTTCAGAAAGCTTCAAGACTTTTTTTTCTTAATCCCCCTTGTGATGGATCCGCTTTGTTTGATCCAAAGGTTAAGAACACGCTATCTAGGAGCAAGTAGGAGTGCAAGACTTTGTATACCATGGATATTCACTTTTCTACCCCTCAGAGGACTTTTTCCAGAGAGATGGAAGAAAAGATTGTTCTTCCAAAAATCACAGTAGTTTTCCCAGGGTGCTGTAGGCAAAGGTGTCCCTAGGGCAGAATAAGTAATTTCAATAGAGCCTGCCCAAGGGGCAGGGGAGGTCTGCAAAATTAAGGTTTCAGAGGTCCTTTCTCTGTCAAGCATTTCCATCACTCCTAGCAATTTGCCAGACTACTGCACTTTGGAGGCAGTTAGGAGGCACATGGCAGCACTTTCAGAAGTTTTGGAGGCCATCACATTAGACACCTGGATGTTAAGAGCCTTGTCCAGAGGATATACCATTCACTTGCCCCACATCTGAAACAAAGATCCCTTCTCAACGTTCCACCCCATCAAGCAAAGAGGAATAGCAGCAGAAATGTATGTTGCTTACAAAGTGAGTCATCCAAGATATCTCACCAGACCAAAGAGGGTCCAGGGTCTGTTCAAGATTCTTTTTAGTAGCAAAGAAAAACAAGGACCTCAAGCCCATCTTGAACCATAACAAATTAAAGTTTTCGTAAAGCAGATCAAATTTCAGATGGTTACAGTCATGGCTGACTTTAGATCAACTTGCTTTAGGTTGCCCCTTGATTCTTCTTCAGCTCGCAACAAAGGTAACTATGGATGGTTCCCTCCTAGGGTGGGGTGGGGAACATTTTGAAGGGAAGATGGCCCAAGGTACCTGATTCACCTCAGAGACCCATCTGCACTTCAGTGGTTGTAGGCTTGCTTTTCAGGACTTCCTCCCCGGTGGTGTGATCTCTGTCCAAGCTGACAACATGGCTGTAGTTTGGTACATAAACAAGTAAGTGTGAACCTGATTTTATTTACTTTGTCGAGAGGCTGTGAGGATATGGCAATGGGCAATGTCCTCGCTATGCTTTTTGACTGAAATATACTTACTGGGAAGATCCAACATTCTAGTGGACAGTCTCAGCAGGAGCATTTTGATGCCTCATAAGTGGTCCCTCAGACTGCCATTGGCTGCTCAGATTTTCAGCCACTGGGGTTCAGCCTTGCTGTGACCACTTTGCAACACCCTTCAACACCAAAATAAGCAGCTTCTTTGCTCTTATCCCTCCCAAGCGATAGTCACTGAGGGACACTCTGCTGCATGCTGGACCCTTTACTCTCCTGTATGCTTATCCTTTGACTCCTTTTCTCATCATTTTAGCTGGTAGCAGCTCATTGCAGAATGACAGTGATCCTCATAGAACCCTTCTGCCCCAGTGAAGTTTTGTTCCATTTCCTATGGCCTTATCTGAAACACTCTCTTTTCATCCTTGACCTGGCTCCAGATCTAATATTCCATCTTTAGGGTCAACCTCACCCAAATCTAAAATCTCTCAGGTTGACTGCTTGGTTCCTCCAATTCCAGTGATGGCCAGCGATCTCAAGCTCTCAAGAAGAGTTATACATATCCTTTCCTTTTCTTCCCTCTTCTCAGAAGCCATCTTCCGGAAAGGTGTATGGTAGCAAGTGGGTACAGTTTTCTATAAGGGTGATTTCCAAGGGCCTCAATCCTTTCTCGGCCTCTCTAGATGCCATATTATATTTTCTAGTTTATCTTTTTAGTCTAGTTATAGATATTCCACCATTATGGTCCAACAGGCAGTCATCTTAAAATTTCACTTTGGTCGTAATTGCTTCTCTAAGACTGTCCAAAGCCTTTTTAAGGGCACCTTTTTGCTCAGACCTTTGGAGAGAGATCCAGTTCCCCCATGAGATTCATGCTTTCTCCTCCTTTTGTCCTAAGACTTCATCAGAATAACTTTTAAAATTTCCACCCACATTTAAATAGTTCTAGATGAAAGCAATCAATTTAACACATCAGCCAATAATTTAAGACAAAAGAATGAACTCATTACCAGTACTTAAAGCAAACTTGTTAAAACGTAACTATTATACAACATCCTTAACAAAATCAACCCTACAGTTGTTGATGTTATGCTAGAAAACATTTAATACAAATATTTTCTTTAATACCAGGATGTTTGTCTACTTGCATTTGAATCTGCCAGAAAGTCTCCCTTCTGAGTAATTGATTCTTGTCATTCCCACCCTTAAGATCTTTAGGAATCTGTTTAAGAACCGAAAATTTTTTTTTTTTTGAAGGAGATGCACACCGTGGAATGCTTATATAAAGCATTATTGATGTTTTTTTTTTCTTTATATCATGAATGTGTTCTTTCACTCCAACATTCAGCTTCTTGGTTGGTCATTCCTATGTAAAAAAAGGCAGACAGCATGAACAAATCAAGATGTAAACTATACCAGCAGTGTTACAATTAAATTACCCTTCTGACTTAAAATTCCTTTCCATATGGGATAACATAATAGAAGGACATTCCCATGTATAGTTACATACAGTACAAAAACCACATTTAAACATACCTAAATTGTTATTGGAGGGTATGACTGCCATTTTTGTAGCATCCGTTTCTAAATATTGCTTAATAGATTTAGCTGTTTTAACAGTAAAATCAGGCTGTTCTCCAATAACTTTCTTAATGTCAAAGTTACCTTAAGAATTCTCCAGTTCTGATGTATTATATTTCTAATGCTGACATCATCAACTGTCATTTGCAAACTAACACTACTACCATACTTAAATGTCAGCATTATTGGTATTCCTAGTGGGCATCCCAGCTTACAAAATTGGCAAGAAACTGGACAACCTCTTAGTTATAATTTTTTTGGCAATCTTACATAATTCTCCCAACTCATAACTGCTTTCATGAAACAGATTTATGACATCATCAATACCTTTCAAAAAATCTTCTTGTTCAGTAGTCAATCTAGAAACCCTAATCATTTGTCCTATGGGTATATTTTTCTTCATATAATGGGGGTGTGCACTCTGAAAATGCAAATAGTTATTGGAAAAACATTCCTTCCTATAATCTGAGTGCTAATTTTCTTTCTGTTTCATGTCCCAGTGAACAGTAATATCTAAAAAAAATGTAGAGTCAAACCCTTATTACCTAAAAGGACAAAAAATCATTAGTTTGGTTTATATCCAAAATAAAATTGGAAATCTCTTCCATATTAGTGTCTGTAACAAAAAAGTAGATCATCTACAAATCTCTTATATAGTTTCATATGAGCTGTGAAAAAAGGGATTTGTTGCAGAAACTGAGTCTCCCACCATCCCATAATTAAATTAGCAAAGGATGGAGCTACTGTGGCACCCATCGATGCACTCTGTTTCTGACAAATATATTCCCTGTTAAACATAAAATAATTGATCTGATACTGTTAATCCTCGTTCATTCCTTGCTTATGGGTATCGGTTCCGAGCTTGGAACCGAGCTGGCCATTTTCCAAGCTCGCGTCAGCTTCAAACTCTCAAGCTAAACTCTTACCCACAATTCTCCTCTCCCTGTTACCCCAGATTTTGTTTGCCGCGTTGCCATCCGGTTGTGTCAAGCTACTTCTCTTGAGCTAAGTACAGTCAATTGTTGTTTAATTGCTTTACAAATTACTTTTCTGTCAGAAAAGGTGATATTTTATTGTCTCTTGCCCTATCGCATTTAGCATTGAAAATTTCCTCAGCTTTTTTTCTGTCCCTTACTTCCCCTTTTTACCATGAGGTAATTTCTCCTTACCATCGTTGGTAATCCCTTTGCTTTTCTTTTTCATACCTTCGGGTACTCTCTTATACCATTGTTGGTACTTTTCTATTTGTTAATATGGCAGATAAAAAGGGTAGTCTGGGGTTTAAGCGGTGTTCTGATTGTGGGCACAAACTGCGTACTTCTGATGCACACTCTTTGTGTTTATTGTTTGGGAGCTTCCCATTTATCTGCTGAACCACCTTGTACTATGTGTGGAAAGTTTTCTTATAGAACTTTGTTACAAAGGAAAAATAAGCTGATACTGAAGGGACTTCTAAAATCTCCCTTTTCAGAGGCTATTTCTGGGTCAGAGGTCTCAACCCTTCCTAAAGCCCATAGGAAAATGGATGTTTCTACTAAGGCTAAATCCTTGCCTTCGTCCCCGGCTGGGGACTCTCAACAACCAAAATCTAAAAAGGCTAAAATTTCGGCTCCGGAGCTCTCTCAGTCAGGCCCAGTGTTTTCGGTGCCCAGACCTTCGGCACCGAGGCCTTCAGCTCCATTAGTGGTTTCGGCTCCGTCCTCTCCTGCAGCCTTCTACATATCAGCACTGAAGGGCTCCTCGGTTTAGACCTTTACCACTGTATCGGCAGCGGACGTTCAGTTGACGTAGACCTTGACTGCATCGGCTCTGAGATCTTCCTCAGAACTGAGGCCTTTAGTTTTGTCAGTTCCGGTTTCGGCACCAACAACCACTTCGGCACCGATGACTTCTTCAGTGCAGACTACAGTAGTTCAGTCTTTCTCTGCACCGTTGTCCTCGGTGCGATCAGATGAGATGGGCACCAAGTCTGCCTCTTTTGTGGACAGGCCTGTTTCTCCCTCAGTCTCTGTGAGGTCCACTAGAAATCTTTCTGAACATGATGTGTTGCATCTTGTGGACCAGGCATTCTTGGCCAGAGGTATTCCAACCCCTAGGAACTGTCCTTCCTTGGGAGGTGTTCACCCATCTCCAAAGACACCTTCTTGTTCTCCTCCTTCATTGCCTTTGAAGTCCATGGATATAGTACAGTCTTCCCCTTCTGCGGTTCCCTTTATGTATCTCACTAAGGAACCGCAGTTGCCTTCATGGCAGGAAAGTTTTGCTATGACCCAGGATGTCAGCCGTGATACGCATAGCTTTCTGCTCCACAGCCATCCAGGGACTCCGAGTCGGCAGGCTGAGCCACTTAGGGGAGGAGTGCCCCCTGTCCTTGATATACACTCCTCTCTGGGTGGACCAGCCTTCCAACTGATGGAGAAGGCTTTCGTTGCTGCTGGCGATATCGGACTGTCTATACCTCCGCCCTCCTCTGGTACACTGGTTTCACAAGTTGCACCTAGCGGACACCGGTTGCAAGGGCCTCAGGACATATTCCCTCAGGAATCCCCTTTTCTGTTGTCTTCTCCAGCTTCTCCAGCTGAGGAGGTCCACCAGAAAAGTTTGTGCAAGAGGAAGCACATGGACTCCACAGAGGAGTCTCTCACCGAAGACACGGACTTTGATGAGGGGGAAGGATCCCCTCGGTCACCCTCTGAGATATCTTTTAGCGATATCCTTGAAATCCTGAAACAGAGAGGTGACTGGCAGCCCACTAATCCGACCCCTGAGGAATCTGTGTTCCTGCAGGCTTTTCGCACCCGGCCCCCTATCTCCTGGGTTACTCCACCTGCCAATGAAATTGTCAAGTTCATTGTGCAGCATGCTTGGAAGGCCCCTGATACTGCTGAAGCTATTCCCCGGAGGCCTGATTACGATCTTGTCCCCTCCTGCTTCAGATCCCCATTGGTCCAAAGGTCTTCCGGTAGATGCTTTGGTGGTGGCGGCTGCAACAAAAAAGGATCTGGCAGAAGAAGAAAGCCAGTCTGTCCATCCGCCTAACAGAGAGTCCCGGGCCCCGGACAGAATAGGGAAGCACACTTATGCTTCAGTGACGTTTGCTATCAGGTCCCTGAATTATATGGCACATTTTACCAGGCTTCAAAGGGATCTGGTCTCTAAGCTCTCTGAAACCTTGGCTGGTGCAGTGTCTGATGAGGTCCGTGACAAAGTGGCCTCTCAGATGGCCACCATTGAGTCTATATCTAATTCATCTATGCTACTGATATCTCATGCATCAGAAGGAGCAGCTAGAGCGATGGGTTCAGCTGCAGTTTTGAGACAACACGCCTGGATGCGCTTGTGCAACTTCATGGAACCTTTTAAGTCTTCCTTTCTTAATGCCCCCAATCAGCCCTCATCGTTGTTTGGGCCCAAAGTTAAAAGCACACTGACCAGATGTGAACAAGATGGTAAGACCCTTTCTGCCATGGATGTTTGTTATTCTTACCCTTAACGTGCTTTCTCCCGAAACCAAAAGAGTGGGAAGATATTGTTCAAGAAATCTCAGGGTTCTTTCCGTGACACACAGGCTGAGTTCTCCCCCAGAGGCAGAGGGGGAAACTCACAGGGAAGACGCTCCTTTTGGGGCAGAAGGGGACAGCGTAATCAGGGTTCCAGGGATTCTTTTCCTGGTCAATCCTACCAGCGCTCCTGAAGAGCGGCCCAGCTCCTTTCCACTGGAGGTGGTAGGGGGGCGTTTCTCCTTGTACCCTTCTGCCTGGCTAACCATCACCACCAATTCTTGGGTACAAAGGATCATAACCAGAGGTTATCATATCCCCTTCGATCTTTGTCCCGTCCCTTCAAAAAATCTTCCCGACGTTCCACCCAGTCAAAGGGAAGAAGCAGCACTAGAGATAGAAAAGCTGCTAAGAAAAAGAGTCATCCAAATAGTCCCTCCAGACCAGATAGGATCCAGATTCTACTTAAGACTATTTTTGGTGCCAAAGAAAACCGGGGACTGGAGACCTCAGTCTACTGAACAAGTTTGTGAGAGTACAAAATTTCCGGATGGTCACTATTCAGTCTACCCTCCCGCTTTTGGAAAAAGATGATTGGATGTGCTCTATAGATCTTCAAGATGCGTACTACCACGTAAAGGTGGGCAGGCCATCAAGAAGATTTCTGCACTTCCGTGCAGGAGCCAGTCACTACCAGTTCAGAGTACTGCTCTTCGGTCTCTCTACAGCCCCAGAGTGTTCACAAAGTGCATGGCAGTTGTCACATCTCACTTGCGACTTCAAGGATTCCAGGTGTTTCCGTACCTAGACGACTGGCTCATTTCTGCCCCCGCCAGACATCTACAGGAAAAAGTCCTGGGCATACTCTCTCCTCGCTGCTCAAAGGCTAGGCATAACTATAAACTGGCAGAAATCCAATCTCACCCCATCTCAGTAGACAGAATTCGTAGGGGTTGTCTTGGACACAAAAAACTGCAGAGCTGCTATTCCAGAGCACATAATTTTAAGGATAAAGCAACAATTAATTCCAGTCCTTTCAAAGGAAAAATCCACGGGTCACTCGGTTCTACAGCTGTTGGGTTCCATGACAGCCTCCATCACCATTGTTCCCCTGGCCAGGTTTCACATGAGGCTTCTACAATGGCTACTGCTCACCCAATGGTATCCTTTTCAGCATCCTCTTTCAGCCATGATTCGAATAACCCACAGGTGCAAACAGGATTTAAATTGGTGGATGACACACAATCTTTCTCAATGGTCTCGCCACTTTTCCCCCAACAACCCAAGGCCACAGTGACCACAGACGCCTCCCTGATGGGGTGGGAGGGGCTATGTCAGGGACAGACAGTCCAAGGCAGTTGTTCCCAACCGAAGGCCCATCTGCATATAAATGTTCTAGAGCTGAGGGCGGAGCTTCTGGCATTGCAAGCATTCCATCCCCTGCTGCCGTCTGGGACAATTGCGATTCAATCAGACAATATGGTGGTGATCTGGTACACCAACAAGCAAGGTGGAACCAAATCTTACCCCCTTTGTCGAGAGGCCATGAGAATATGGCAATGGGCGATGGCTACCAACCGTTTTCTTCTAGCAACGCACATTCCCGGGAGTTCCAACGTGATAGCAGACAGACTCAGCAGGTGCATTCTGCAACCTCACGAGTGGTCCCTGAATCCCTTGATAGTGGCGGAGATCTTCCACCACTAGGGCCGTCCTTACTGTGACCTCTTTGCATCCCCGGCCAACTACAAATGCAGCAACTACTTTGCCCTGATTCCCCCTCTGGGACAGTCACCCAGGGACGCTCTAGTCCACGATTGGCCCTCGGGTCTTCTCTATGCATTTCCGCCCTTTCCTCTCATTCCCCAGTTTCTGAAGAAAGCCCGGCGGTTGAAGAGCAAGGTAATCCTCATAGCACCATATTGGCCACGACAGATTTGGTTCCCATTCCTTTGGCCTCACCTACTAGATTGACCATGGATCCTCCATCCAATCCCAGAGTTGATCTCACACCCACAGAACCTGATTCATCCCAACCTGAACAGCCTGAAGCTAATGGCTTGGCTACTCCATTTCCCTTGATTGCCAGGCAGAATGATCTTTCTTTACCAGTACGTGATATTCTCATTGCTTCTCATAAGTCCTCCAATAGAATTACTTATTTGAGCAAGTGGAAAAGATTTACCTGTTGGCTGAAAGATAAACAAGTAGACCCCTTTTCAGCACCAGTGTCGATAATACTAGACTATCTGGCCGACCTTTTTCAATCGGGTCTGTTGACCTCTACCATTAGAGTTCATTTGGCTGCAATTTCTAATTTTCATGAGGGTGTCCAAGATACCTCTCTTATGTCCCATAAATTGTGCACGACTTTCATAAAAGATGTGAATCATCTGAAACCACCTTTTAGAGAACCTATTCAACCATGGGATTTATCATTAGTTCTAAAAGCTCTGACAATGGCACCTTTTGAACCAGCCTCTTCTTGCGACCTCAAGTATTTGTCATGGAAAACCTTGCTTTTGATCGCTATTACTTCTGCCAGACGTATTTCTGAACTTCAAGCTTTATGTATCAAGAGTCCATACTTGATTTTTCATAGAGATAGAGTGTCTCTGACAACTAATCTGTCATTTCTGCCTAAAGAGATCTCTGAAATGTCCATTAATCACGCCATTGAATTGCCAGTTTTCTTTCCCAACCATTCAGAGGAGAGTATTGCCTACATACCCTTGATATACACAGGCAAATCCGTTTTTACCTAAACAGGACTAAACCCTTTCGTAAATCTGACCAGTTATTTTTGGCCTTTTCTGGACCTAGATTAGGATCGGCTGTTGCTAAGGTCACATTAGCTAGATGATTGAAGGACTGTGTGACCTTTATTTACACACAATGTAACATCTCGTTGCCTACTACCATGAAAGCTTATTCAACAAGGTCGGTGGCAACTTCTGCTGCCTTCCATGCAAGAGCTTCTTTACATGACATCTGTGCAGCTGCAACTTGAACTACGCCTCATACCTTCATCAATCATTACAAATTGAATTTGGCCTCCAGAGGAAGAGCATCTTTCGGTTCTATGGTGCTCAGGAATGTCCTTCCATGAGAGCCTCCCAGGAATAGAGGTAGCTGGGGACTCAGTCCCATAAGTAAGGAATGAACAAGGATTAACAGTATCAGATAAAGAAGTTATGTCTTACCATAATGTTCCATCTGTATTGTTGATCCTCGTTCAGTCATTACGACCCTCCCTCCTTCCCCCTCCTGTGGTTTCTAGTGGATCTCACCATCCAGTTCTCTTAGGTTATTTGACCAGAGGTAGCTTCTACCTTCTTTAACTTGCAAACTCAATCTGAGGTAACAGGGAGAGGGGAATTGTGGGTAAGAGTTTAGCTCGAGAGTTTGAAGCTGACACGAGCTTGGAAAATGGCCGGCTCGGTTCCGACCTCAGAACCAGTACCCATACGTAATGACTGAATGAGAATCAACAATACAGGTGAGCAAATTGGAGTAACTAGGGAAATGGTTTTTTGAGCTGTAATACAGAATCGGAATTGCCTAGACAAAATAAGGCCTTGCTGAGTGCAATTATGTCTATCAAAAAAGCAATTACTAGAAAATGGAAATCGAAGTCTAAACCAACTGTACTAGAAGTAGCGAAGGAAGTAACAAAGGTTAAACAACTGGAAGAGGGCTCTTTAGAAAAGGGTAGGAGCAAGTTACATAGGAAAAATGGGAAATATGGGATCAATACATGCAGAGGAGGAACAAGGTTTAAAAGGAAACAGGATTTGAATGATCTATGTAATGCCTGAGTAACAATGACTGGACGTGTTAAAAGTTATGTATAATGTTTGCTGCTACGTCTGCACAGTTTGGAATGTGTAATGTTTGCAACTAAGATTGTGTTGCTGTGGTTTATTTTCATTTATTTAAATGTAAATATGGTGTATGACATCCATGATAATTTAATAAAAATGTTTCTTGTTTAAAAAAAAAAAAAAAAAAACTGAGAGGAGATGGCTGATTGTCAGCAGGCCAGTAAACAAGAAGTGCATAAAAAAATGTTCCACGTGCCTCTTCAAATCTGGCTTACCAGGTGATACTTAATAGCTAGCAAAGACAGCGTTAGACGATACGCAAGTTAACATCTGTCCCAATTTTTATCCGTTTCACCTATAAGGCAGTATTTGCGTCAGGAGTCTAAACAAATGGGGCAGCATGAAATCTGAAAACCTCATAACATAGCCAATGTACTAGTGACACGAGTAATTTAAAGAAACTGTTACACTGTCTCTTTGATAATGTGATTATATTTTTCTTTCATTTTTGTCGCTGTGTTTTTAAATGCATTTTTCAGTAGTATCCCACATTCCTTCTGGAAGCAGGAAGGATTATGTGTTGCTTGATATTCAGACTTTATGCTAATTAGATGTTCAGATTTTTAGCTGGATGTTACTACTTTTCAAGAGCCTTTATTCCTATTGTCAATGACTGCAGGTTGAGAGGTATGCCTGTAAGTATTTCAGCTGATTGCAGGTGTCTTTCCCTCATAATAATCCAGAACATTTAACTAATTATTTTCAACTTGAAACAATTCAGCAGCAGTGTCAATGGCTGAGGATATTAATCCAAGAACAACTGTTAGCTAAACTTTCTTCACTTTGGCTGAAATCAGGCAGACCCCCCCCCCCCCCCCCCCCAAAAGTCTCCATTCCATGTTCTAGTATTTTACAGGATGTACAAATAAACTGTCAGTATTTACTTAGTCTTTCTTGGTGAAGCTTTCTGAACTGTCTGAGCATTTGTACAGCTAAAACACATTTGTATTAAATCTTTTATTTTTCATTACATATTTAGGTTATTTAAGGAAAATGCACAATACTGATTTCAACAGCTCCCCCCCAACAAAAAAAAAAAATTGAAATAGACTCCATAAACACTAGATACTGTGAGCGAGAGAACACATTAGAAGAATCTTCTTTTAAACTGAGTTCGGATTCACTTCAAATGCTTGCTGTGAAATGTTCAAAACAGCAGTCCTTTTTCAACAGATTTTCAACTTTATCGCCATGACTTCACTTTCAAATGGCATCTTCTTCATCCACATATGCAGCCTTCAAACTGTCTGTGTGTCACATGGGAGACCCTCAGTGTTTGCTATCTCTTTGGTTTAGAAATCCTTTACAACTTAGCACTGGCACAGTCATTTGCCTTTATCCTCAGCATCACAGAAACAAAATGATTGATATGACAGATGAATAGGGAGGGATTAGGATTAAAAAAAGAAGTTGAATGGCAGTATACAATTTAAAGACACTTTAGATACCAGATTCTAAGTGCTCCCCATGCATGCACGCAGGCACACACAACAAGCATTGTGGCTTTAACTCAGTATAATGTATACTTAGATGAGAATTATTCTGAGTTGTAACAGTTTTTTTGTTTGTCATATTCAGTAACACACACTAGCCTAGCTGAAATTGAAAATTGTATAATGCTTTTGGTTTCATTTTTAACGATTATGCACAATATTTTGTTTCTGAGGTTGTCCTCTTGCTGACCTGTAATCACTTAGTTACAGCTTTGTTCTTACAAAGGTAGAGTGCTGTAAAAACTTGTTACAAAATAGTGTAGATATTTTTAAAAAAAATGTAACTGTTCAATTTTCTTGCCCTTTACCTGTGTGATCTTCAATGTACATCAGTCTGAGTGTGGCAGTCATTGCGATGTGATGACATCATGTGGCTGGACTGGTCACTGAGTATGGCACAGCAGGTGCATGACTTTGGACGCTTTCTGTCATTGTAGTCCAACAATAGGATTAGGTGCCTGACTGTGCAGCATAAAGGGTTAAAGTCCTGGATGTGACCCACATGACTAGAGTTTAACTAGTAGCTTAGGGATGAAACAGCCATTTGAGGGAGGGTATGAATGAATGAATGAATGAATGAATGAATGAATGAATGAATGAATGAATGGCTAAGGTTGGCCAGTTACCACCTTCTGCAGTGCATCAGAAAAGACAGGACATTAACTTGGCACTCCCAAGGTGCTGTGGTGATGGCACTCTCATTAGTATTTTAGTGGGAACATGCACACAAGAGATGACACGTGAGGTCCCATTTTGGGAAGGGTGCTCCCATCAGCTGTCATGGAGGATTTAAGGCATTACATAAAATTGTCCTTTTTGCAGGGATGCTGTCATGGGTACCTTCACGGTGATGCAGTTCATGACATTTTGCCTGTGCTTCTTAAAACATGAATGATGATGGAAAAATGTAATTTTAATATGAGTACATTTTGCTTCATAACAGCACATTTGCTTTGATAGGAGAAAGATTAGTGATAGTAGCCAGCAAGTTAACTGCAAGTAATGTCACTTTTCCCTTTTTTCAGGCACCAGCATAGATTGTTCAGGATATCACAAGTTAACCCTAGTTAGTTTAGCAATTATTTAGCTGCCAAGTATTAACTAGTAGACTAGTTTGCTGCTCAGTAGTGTAACAGCAAGGTGGCTTCTAATTTAATCTTGAAAGATTATTGTTAGATGAAGAGGCCATCACATAATGTACCATGTCTGTTTTATTTGTTTGATAGATTGGAGAATTGGGCTAGGGAAGTCCCATTTTTAGCCACATTTCCTTACTAACAACATAAGTGCATGTTACATATTCAGCACAATTGCATCAAGAAAAGGAGAAAGGGCAAAGCAGGCTGTTGTATAAATCATGATGACGGTTTACTGTCATAATGCCAACAATCAGTTCTATTTTGAACTGAAACATCAACTTTTTTACTTGAAATTTGAATTTTACAAAAAGATAAATGTCAGAAATAACCCGGTAATGTCGATTCGACATGAATCGACATGCCAATTCCTCTGCACCTATCAAATAAGGAACACCAGCTCCTGTTGTCAGCAGTACGAACATACTGCACAACAATAAACTGTATGATGTGAGAGTGTTCAATCTCGCCGTTTGTTCTTACACCTGGGTTCGGAGCCGATCCTCGGCTCCGTGTCAGCCGCTTGGCAAAGCTCTGCATCGAGGAGAAGCTCGAGACCAACCTAACTCCCACAATCCCCCTCTGCCTTTACCTCAGATCTAGTTTGCCGCTGCAACGTTCGCATCATTTTTGATGAGCTCGGACCACCTCAAAGCTAAGATTGATTATTTCTTATATTTTTCTTATATTTTGGATAAAACATTTCTTAAGGTTGACTGTGTGTGTATGTGAGTAGTGTATCGAGGGTTTCTCGGTTCCGTATATAGTTTTTATATACTTTATTAGAGTTATTCCCTGGGGGCCTACCCCATCCTTTAACCTTTACTAGATTTGACTATTGGATTTGACTACTGTACAGGATTTGACAAATTTTACTGGATTGGACAAGTTTTACTGGATTGGACAATTGTACTGGCTATTTCACTGTTTACTGAATTTGACTTTGTAACATGTCTGAAAAGGCTAAATCAGGCTTCAAACGGTGCCAATGTGGACAGAAAATGTCTGTCACAGACACTCATAGTTCCTGCGTCTACTGTCTTGGCCCTCTCCATCTGCAAGAAGACTGCTCCATCTGCCATTCTTTCAGTGGAAGGGTCATGACAGATAGGCACAGGAAACTTATGGATAGGGGCCTTTTGAAGCCTGCATTCCAAGAGGCCCTGGATGCATCAGACCAGACATCCAAACCCTCGAAGGAATTGAAGACGTCGGAGCCCAGGTCATCGGCTCCGAGCTCTTCATTCAAAGTTCGATCACCGGTTCCACAGACTTCGGGACCGAGTGTTGAACTGTTGTCAGTTACCAAGCCTCGAGTCTTGGAACCGGTGATGGGGCTTTCTCCACATGCACTTTTGAGGTCGGCTCCGTCTTCGATCCCTTCGACGCGTTCTTCCAGGCCCCTCTCCGACACCGATGTAGACCGCGTGGTGCAGAAATTGATGGCGAATACGGCCTTGTCCAAACTCATCTCTGTCTCCTCTCAGTTGGTGTCGAGACTCGAAGGCCTTCCCTTATCTCCACCTGTTCCTCCTCCGAGGCCTATCCAGTCTTCGGAGCTGGGAGAGGCTGATCTGGTGATTGTGGAGCCCTCGGTGCCGGAACCGTCTTTTTCTCGGTCAGCACCATTCACCTCGACTCCGTCGGACCCAGTACCGGAGTCTCGGAGCCGAAGACCCATCCTTGGATCCGGGACTGAGAGTCGGACCGATGTTTTGGTTCCGACACTCCCTCTCGGGGCCTCGGCTCGGATCGACTCGGCTCCGTCTTCGGGGTCGATACCTTCGATGCCTGTCTCGGGGATTCCTACGATTTCTTCGGAACCGGGGGATGCCTCGACTCGGGACCCGGGGGCCTTCGACCTCATGAGGAAGGTGTTGTCTACTCAGACAACCACTTCAGCAGAAACAGCTTCTCCTTCCCATAAAGGTCCGTTATCCTTCTCTGTACCCACGGCTACATCTAAGCGTCGAGCACCAGTGTCTCAGCCACCCCTAGAGGGTGCCCCCTCTTCCTCGGAGGCTTCATCGGATGCCCCCCCGAGGAAGTTCCGAGGAAAAGATTGTGTAAGAGGAGACACTTGGATTCTCCACAAGAATCCTTGACTTCGGACACTGACTTGGATGAGTCAGAAGGGTCCCCAAAATCACCCTCAGAGGATGTCTCCTTTTCTGACATCCTGGAGATCCTAAAGCAGAGAGGTGATTGGCAATCCCTTCCCCCTTCTGAGGATGAGTCAGTCTTGCTGAAGGCATTCGGTGCTCGCCCTTCCTCCTCCTGGGTCACTCCTCCCTTCGATGAGTTAATGGAATTGATTGCTCGAAGGGCATGGGAAACACCTGACACGGTGGAGCCAGTCCCTAGAAAGCCTAATAAATATATTACTGCCCCCCAAGATAAGGTTTATCTGACAAAGGGAGTGCCAGTGGACGCTATGGTAGTGGCAGCGGCTACGAAAAAGCAGATGTCTGAATCTTCCTCATCTGTCCATCCGCCTAACAGAGATTCTAGGACTATGGACAGGTATGGGAAGCGCATTTTTAGTTCAGCGGCTTTTTCTATGCGATCCCTGAACTATTTGACCCACTTCACACGGTTACAGAGGGATCTAATCAAAGAGTTGGGAGATACCCTCCAGGGTACTACAGATGCTGCTGTCTCAGAGAAAGTTACAGCACATCTCAATGCCCTTACATCTATTGCAAACTCGTGCATTAGGCTGATCTCATACGCAGCAGAAGGATCGAGTAGGGCAGCGGCTTCAGCGATTGCTCTTCGTAGACAATCCTGGATGCGCTTATGTTCCTTTGTGGAAGCCTTCAAGTCTTCCTTTACTAACGCCCCATTTGATGGTGCCACTCTCTTTGGCCCCAAAGTAAAGGAGACCCTTACCCGGTGTGAGCAAGAGGGAAAGACTCTGTCTGCTGTCGGAGTCCGTTTTTCCACCCCATCCAGACCGTACCCCAAAGGGCAACGTGGTGGAAAAATGTGGTTTCGAAAACCCCAAGGTTCTTTCCCAGGCACACAGGGGGATGCCCCCTCTAGAGGCAGAGGAGGGGGCAGAGGTGGAAGACGTCGCCCTGGCGGCAGAGGGGGTCCACAAAACCAAGGTGACAGGGATACACTCCCCGGGAAACCTTTCCAGCACTCCTGAGAGGAGGCCCGACTGTCCTGCTCTGGAGGCAGTCGGGGGTCGCTTAGCTTTATATCCTCAGGCCTGGCAAAATCTTACATCAGACAATTGGGTAAAAAGCATTGTTACCAGAGGTTACAGAATTCCCTTCCTATTGCCCCCAATTCCGCAGAAAAGACTCCCAGATGTGCCGCCCCATCTGCGAGGCCCTGCAGCTACAGAAATTTAAAATCTGCTAGAAAAAAGAGTCATCCAACCAGTCCCAGCGGACCAAAGAGAATTCGGAACTTACTCAAGGTTCTTTTTAGTTCCAAAAAAGACAGGGGACTGGAGGCCAATTCTGGACCTAAGCAAACTCAATACCTTCATCAAGAAAGAAAAGTTCCGGATGGTCACACTACAATCGATCCTTCCATTCTTACAGAAGGACGACTGGATGTGCTCAATAGATCTAAAGGACGCATACTACCACATCAAAATGGCCAGGGTGTCCAGGGATCACTTGCGCGTCCGGCTGGGAGCCAGTTACTTTCAGTTTCGAGCCCTGCCCTTTGGTCTGACCTCAGCCCCCAGGGTTTTCACCAAATGTATGGCAGTGGTAGCGTCTCACTTGAGATGCCTGGGATTCCAGGTGTTTCCGTATCTGGACGACTAGCTCCTTTCTGCCACCACCGAGCGTCGACTGATTCAGGCCAGGGATTACACACTACAACTTTGTGTTCATCTCGGAATTTTCGTAAATTTCGAAAAATCTTTACTACAGCCATCACAGCATATCTCATTCATAGGAGCAGAATTGGATACGCGTTGCTTAATTCTAAGGCTTCCTCCAGAAAGGATAGCCTCACTACAAAACCATATATCTCTTCTTCTATCATCCAGAAAATCCCCAGCGAAACTGGTTCTGAACGTTTTGGGTCTCATGGCAGCTTCTCTCATTGCGATACCCTTGGGAAGACTGCACATGAGAGTTCTTCAATGGCTACTGTTTGCACAATGGTCGTTCCAACAGTTACCCCTGACGCACGAAATTCACATCACAAACATATGCAAATCACACCTGGCTTGGTGGCTCCGGACTTGCAATCTTTCCAGCGGAAGACCATTTGTGCTACCCACGCCGACAGCTACGGTAACCACGGACGCTTCCCTGATAGGGTGGGGGGGCATCTTTCAGGGACAGACAGTCCAAGGCGAATGGACCAATTTGGAGTACAATCTGCACATCAATGTTCTAGAGTTGAGGGCAGTGTTTCTAGCGTTGCAACACTTTGCTCCCCTTCTTCCTCTAGGGACATTTGCAGTTCAGACGGACAACATGTCCGTAGTCTGGTACATAAACAAGCAAGGGGGAACCAAGTCTTACCAACTATGCAGAGAGGCCATGAGAATCTGGCAATGGGCGGAGTCCACGGGTCGCTTTCTGATAGCAACGCACATCCCGGGGTTATCCAACGTCATAGCCGACAGGTTGAGCAGAGCTATCCTGTTACCTCACGAGTGGTCCCTCAAACAGTCAGTTGCGGAGGAAATTTTTCACAAGTGGGGCCAGCCTTCCTGCGATCTCTTTGCGTCTCCAATGAACGCCAAATGCAGAAGCTATTTTGCCCTATTACCCCCTCCAGGGGAAGTCCCCAGGGACGCTCTGGTTCACGATTGGCCCCCGGGTCTCCTTTACGCCTTTCCTCCTTTTCCCCTGATTGCAAAATTTCTGCAGAAAGCCAACAACCTGCAAAGGACGATTGTCCTCATTGCCCCATTCTTGCCTCGTCAAATCTGGTTTCCCTTTCTTCTGGCACACCGAATTCGGGAACCCTGGATCCTGGACCCGGAGCCGGATCTACTGACCCACTCGTCAGGGGCTCCCCACCCGTCGCTACTCTCCCTCAGACTAGCAGCTTGGCTGCTCTGCTTCCCTACTTAGCCAGGTCTGATCTTCTTTCCCCTGCAGTTCAGAATATACTAGTGGCTTCTCATAAAGCTTCCACTACAAAGATTTACACTAGTAAATGGAAGCGTTTTGTGCACTGGGCAAATACACATCAATTGGACCCCGTGATAGCTCCTCTGAATAGGATCTTGGAGTTTTTGACCGAACTGTTCCACCAAGGAGCTTCTCCTGCCACTTTGAGAGTGCAATTGGCTGCCATTTCAAACTTTCATGTGGAAGAATGTGGGGCTCCTATTATGGCTCACAGACTTTGTAAGGCCTTTCTGAAAGGATCTTTCCATATTAGACCACCAGTTAGAACTCCTACATCACCTTGGAACTTGAACCTTCTCTTATCTCAGCTGATGCTACCACCTTTTGAACCAGCCTCTTCCTGTCCTTTGAAATATTTGTCATGGAAGACCCTATTTTTGGTGGCCATTACATCGGCCAGACGGGTATCGGAGCTTCAAGCTCTTTCCGTTAAACACCCTTATTTGATCTTTCACTCTGATAGAGTATCTCTTCGCACTAATCCGTCCTTTCTTCCCAAAGTTTGCTCCGTTAATAACATTAATCAGTCCATTGAGCTCCCTACCTTTTTCAAAAACCACTCCAATAAGTTGGAATATATGTTACACAAGTTAGATGTTCATAGACAACTCAGATTTTACTTGGATAGAACAAAGGATCACAGAAAAACAGACCAGCTTTTTATAGCCTTTGCAGACAGCAAGAAAGGTATGGCAGTTACGAAACGAACCCTTTCCAAATGGCTATCCGATTGCATTATTTTTGTTTATGCTGCCTCGGAGCAAACTTTACCTGTCAAGCCCAAAGGGCACTCTACAAGATCAGTGTCTACATCCCTGGCTCATGCAGCTCGCCTACCGTTAGACACTATTTGTGCGGCTGCCACTTGGTCTAAACCACATACATTCATTACTCATTACAAAGTAGACAGGGTTTCTAGGGACAGGGCAACCTTTGGTTCCACTGTGCTCAGGAACATTCTCCCGTGAGTTCCTCAGGAACATGGAGCTAGGGACGCTACCCAGGTGTAAGAACAAACGGCGAGATTGAACACTCTCACATATAGAAGTTATGTCCTTACCATAACGTTCCATGTGGAGTGTTCATCTTGCCTTTGTTCTTACATTCCCACCCTCCCACCCTCAGGAAGAACGTCCAGTTTAGGTGTCTGGTTTGGTTCTCCTACTTCTGCCTTATGCAGTTGTTGTGGTTGTATTTTTCAACTATGTTTGTTCTTGTTGACATGAATGTGTTATATTCTCTCTGTTGGCTTCTGGTTTGCTTGCAAACTAGATCTGAGGTAAAGGCAGAGGGGGATTGTGGGAGTTAGGTTGGTCTCGAGCTTCTCCTCGATGCAGAGCTTTGCCAAGCGGAAGACACGGAGCCGAGGATCGGCTCCGAACCCAGGTGTAAGAACAAAGGCGAGATGAACACTCCACATGGAACGTTATGGTAAGGACATAACTTCTATTTTTGCCCCCCTTGTGCCCCCCACACCCCCTGCAAATTATGTATTCCCACTCTGAGATCTCACTACAGTGAGGAAAGGGATGAATTACCCTAACCACACTGTACCACAATCTGTGACAATACTTCAAGTTCATATCAGCGAATACAGAGTGCATTCACTGATATGAACTTTCGATACGGAGATGTTCAGTAAGACGGATATTCGAAAATCCAAATTTCAAGTGTTCCATCTGCGAACATCTCAACTTGAAATTTTAATAATAAGCCCATGATAACAACATGTGCTAGGAGTTTTTTTTAGTGTTACTGGTCGAAATTGTGCAGTTCTGTGTTGATGTGGTATGGTGTAATATTGGGAGTATGTGACCAAGTGTGCATTACCAAGAGTACTTTTTTGAATACTATTTTATGGCTAGGACTACTTGATAAGCTTCTTGTATAATTAATGAGGGTTTAAGCCCATCAGATACTGAAACCTTCTTAGAGTGCTTCATTTATTATCTATCGTAAGATGTGTAAGTGGATGGTGCCAGGCAAGGAAATGCAAAATAAATTGCAGGATTTTAATTTAGAATTTTAAAGAACATTGGTTTTCTTCAAAAAAATACTTAACCGTAGAACTTAGAGCAGCTGAGCTTCTCTATTCACTTGTCCATAAATTGATTTTCATGGGAAATTGTCTTCCTTTTGCATGAAAATATTAACATATTGCCCACTCACTGCTACCTTTGCTACAAGCCCATAATGCCAATTTGCTCACTTTTGCTAGTCTTAGTCAGCATTTGGTCACCTAGATACAAACATCTTGAACACATGCTACTAAATGTGTTTGACCACATTAGAAAGTAATATGTTCTTGCAAAGTACACTACAAAAGTTCCTTTTCTAAACACCAAAACACCACATTGAGTGTAACAGACCACCACAAACAAAAACAGTTAAATTCATCCAACGACCAAGATTAATTTCTCATCTGCTGCATTCACTTAACAAGGTTTATGAACTCTAAAGGTATACTGATTATGACACTGAATTCTAAACCTCTGTCTGACAGAATTTAACTTTATAATCTGACATTTTTTATATAAAGTATTATATTAGATCATTTCTACCTCACCTGAGATGTTCTTGTTACTTGATATTTGTTATTGTACTGCAGGAGATTGTTAGTGTGATATCAACAACTAACTGTATGCCTTTTACCCTTATAGATTGTTACTAAGCTAACAGCCCAGGGGGGCCTTTGTAAGCCTAGCCAAGATTTCCCAAAAGAATAATGATGTCTTGTATCCAAACAGGGCATTGAGGGCTAGGCATTTATAAACTACATCTGTCCATAAGGGACATGGGTGCCAGGCTTGGTTTAAATTTCCTGTTCTCCATCCACTTGTCAAGGTTGCGCCTAAACTGGACAATAGATGAACTCAACTTTACATGGATGGGAAGCCTGTTTCATAGATTCATGGGAGGTTACTAGGCTAATGGCCCTAGGGCCTTTACAAGCCTAGCCATGTTATATATGTGTTCCTTAACTGACCATGGCTAGATGGTCTTTATTTGCAGGGCAAATTTATGATCAGTACTATCGCTCATCTGGTCAGGATAAAACAGATGAACAGTTGTGGGTTCAGTTCAAGCAGCTTTATTATATACAAACGCATCAGGATTGAGGCTAAGTAACTTAAATAAACTTATAAGCAGACTGACTATTGCACTCATACATGTTAACACTCGGGGTGTTCTCTCAAAATGGCACTGCTGCCTGCATGTGCTCCCTATTTATATGCATGTGCCCTCGCTTTGAAATGCTTCTTAAAGTTCATAGGTTCATAGGTTCATAGGTTCATAGGTTCATACTAGGCTATCTGCCCGAGGGCATTTATAAGCCTAGCCCATAGTTTTGTGGCTTACGCCACCCCTTTAGTTTGGAGAAACTATGCCCATTATTTTGCTGTGCCTCTGTCGAGCAGTGACACTGAGGTAACCCCTGGGGTGTATCTGCGATCTCCCATCCATTGGTCAAGATTCCTCTTGAACAAGACCAGCGAGGTGCTCTGCCTCACATAAACCGGGATTTTGTTCCACAGCATAGGGAGTCTTTGGGTGATGAATCTATCCCTCCAGCACGTCCTATTAATAACCGTGTCGAGGTTTAAGTCTCCGCCCTTGTGGCTCTGAGGGATCTAGATTTTTGAGATGAAGCATGTTCATCAAATCTGGGTTTGACATGGCCTTGTATGTCAGGCATAGGTCACCTCTGAGCAAGCGGTAAGCAACTGAATATAACTGGAGTTCTTTCAGTCGGGCAGCATAAGACAGATTTTTGAGACCCTTTATCCTTTTGGTGAGGAGCTTTTGTGGCCTCTCCAGCTGCTGCAAGTGTCGGGTCAGATACATTCCGAGTGGGGCATTGTACTCGATCATTGGTCTGATGAGTGATGAGTATAGGGAGACTATGACTTCCCTTGATCTAGATGTGAATCCCTTTATGATAAGGTGGGCAATGTAGAAGGTCTTCCTAACTACTTTAGCAATATAAGTGTCGAATGAAAGGCTACTGTCAACCTGGGTTCCCAGGTCCCTAATAACTTCTTCTGTGTTCAGGGGATTGCCACCTATATGGTAGCTAGGGGTAACCTTATTTTTCCGAAGGGTATGACTATGCATTTCTTGGCATTTAACTTTAGGCCATGGCTCTGGCACCAGTTATCCGTTTCTGTGAGACCCTTCTGAAGGATATCTGTGTCGGATGTGTTTTCAACTACGGCGCCCAGTTTGCAGTCATCTGCAAACTTTGTCAGCCATAACCCTCCTGTGTTTGCTTGTACTTCAGAAAAGTAGATGCCAAACAAGAGTGGGCCCAGGACTGAGCCCTGTGGGACACCACTTGTGACAGGCTTTGAGTCTGACATGGCGCCAGCAACTCTGACCCTGTGGGTTCTGTCACTCAGCCAGTTTGCAACCCATCTTGTAATGTATGGGTTTACATTTAAGTTGATGAGTTTTTCAATGATACCCGAGTGAGGTATTGTATCAAAAGCCTTCGCCAGGTCTAGGTAGGCTGTATGGACTGCCTTTCCTCGTCAATGGCCTTGGTGACTGTTTCAAAAAGTCAACCAAGTTTAGAAGGCATGATCTGCCTTTGACAAAGCCAAACTGGGTTGGATCCAAAGTCTGCAAGTTCCCTATGTCTTTATTTATGAGATCCATTACGATCCTCTCCATGGCTTTGCAGATAAGGCTTGTCAAGCTAATGGGACGGTAATTTCCAGGGTCGGTGGAGGCACCGCCTTTGTGGAGTGGGACCACAGTCGCTGCGCCACTCCTGGGTAATGCATCCGGAGGTGAGACTAAGATTAAACAGCTGTCCTAACTGTGGGTTTAATTCCTCATTGAGTTCATGGAGCACACAGCCGGGAACACCATCAGGTCCCATGGATGCTGTGTTCTTTGCCTTGGAGTGAGCAGTTCTCACCTGGGCGTTAGAGATGTTTGGGGGGCTACAATCATTTGGTATAGATATCTCTCCTTTACGGGAGGGGAGAAGTTTGCACTGAACCTTTCAGCCAGTATGTTGGCAATGTCTGTAGGATCAGTAATCTTCACATCATTTTGAACTAATTCTGAGCATATCTGGGAGTTTCCTCCTAGGTTTCTGACATAGCTAAAGAATGCCTTATGGTTGTCTTTAGAGTACTTAGCTATTTTTTTCTCAAAATTAGCTTTGGATGATTTTATGAGAGCTCTTAGCTTTTACTTATAGTGATCAGCGGTGTCTTACCTTTTAAGGATTTTGCTCTATCTTGTAGTAGCTTTCTCCTTTTGTTGTAGAGTTTGTTTATGGCTGGGGTCCACCAGACTGGACGCTTGCCTTTGGTACAAAGAGTCTTTGTTTTGCTTGGGATTGCCTGATCCATGCAGCCCTGCAGGTGCTGGTAGAAGGCATTTGTAAGTGATTCAGTGGTTTGAGTAATGTTAACCGCCGGCTCAGGGGCCTTAAAGGAGACCACACTAGTCTTTAGAAGTGTGAAGTCGGCTTTCGAAGTTCTTTACTGTGGTCTTTTTCATTTCGGTGGGGGGATGAGGACCTCCAGCGAGATTAGTTTGTGATCAGATCTCACCAGTGAGGGGTATACTTCTGGCGTTGAACATTGTGCTCCCATGTTCGTGATGATGAGATCAAGTATGTTTTCTCCTCTTGTGGGGATGGTGACTAGTTGTTCCATGGCATTTGAGTTTATGAATTCCAGGAACTTTTGGGCTAGAGTGTTTGGGCTTGAGTAGTGTTCCCAGTCTATATTAGGGTAGTTGAAGTCACCTAGTATGATGGTGTTCGGAGATACATTTATCCCTCCAGTGTTTTCAGGAAGGCCATATGAGGTTCCTGAGTTTGCGAGGTGGCCTGTAACATGCTACAAATTGCAGAGCAGTCTTGCCTATGGTTAATTGCACCTGGATGGTTTCCGATGCATCGTGCGATGCCACCAATCTTGAGGTGTGGGTGTCCTTGATGAATATGGATACCCCTCCTCCTTTCTTGGTATTGTCCGGGTTTTGGGGCCGGAGCATGATATGAGGTAAAACCTGATAGTGCTGGGGTGCTCTCAGGAGCCTTGAACCAGGTTTCTGTCACAGCACAGACATCGATGTTCTCCATACTGAGAAGGGCCTCGAAGTGCGTGCATCTTGAGGTTGAGACTTCTGGCATTGAGCAGCATTACCCTTAGTTTTTTTTCTTTGTTTTGTTCTAGGGTGGTAGGTTTAGAATTTGAGCCTTGCCTAAAAAGGCACTATGGGGTGGCAAGAGCCTTTGCCAAAATCCGGAATCCCAGGGGTGACAAGTGCAAGCCGTCCCTTGCGAAGCAGCGTGGCTTGTCCAGCATGTCATCCCAGGCAGACAGACATTGGATCCCCTTTGAATGACACCAGAGTTTAAGCCAATTGTTAAAGCTGATCATCTTATCTCTGTATTGTGGCATCATTCTTGGTGAAGGTAGGATACTGCTCAAGGTCAGGGTCATACCTGCTTGGGCTACATATTCAGAGAGCTCGTCCATGTCTCTTTTCATGTAGTCCAAGGAGGTACGTCTCAGGTCGTTAACACCAGCGTGGATAATGATTGAGTCGTACTTGTACCTGCTGTTGAGAGACCTGAGTGCATGCGTTATGTGGCGGATTCTAGCACCCGACAGGCAGCTTACTGTGACCTTCTCCTTACTCAGTCTGGTGAGCGGGACGTCAGTGTGTCTGACTATGGAGTCACCAATGACTAGTGTGTCTGGCATTGTGTTTGGCCTTAAGGGCTGTGACTGCTTGACACTCTGACTGTGTGGTCTATGTGTTGCAGGTGTTGTGTTCTGAGGTGGTAGTTGTTTGGGTGTCTGCTTTGGTGGCCTCTGCTGTTTTGGTAGATTTTTGATCAGAGCCTCCGAGTATGTCTTTGTGTGTTTATGTGTATGATTTGAGGTTGTGATGGTATTATGTGAGACTGGGTCTATAGTGTGTGTGGTTACCTTCTCCTCCTGTCTGGTCATGCCAGTCCTATGTTGAGAGAGCTCAGCCTCCAGTTTGGCCATATAGTTGCATCTCTCGCATGTATTTGTGTTTTGTGGGAGGAGGAGAGGGTTGTCTGTGTACATGAGGCAATTGTAACATTGCCTCAATATTCCCAGGTTCACCAGCTGAGCAGGAGAGGACATTAGCAACTGATCCCTCGACATGCTAGAAGGAATAGACAGAAAAACTTAAGAAAAGGTTCTGGGGGATGTGGGTGACCGAGAAATGGGGTTTGCTTTTTTGGGGTACTTTCTATAACAAGAGTGCTGTATCGAGGTGATAAGTACTGTAGGAGCAAGTGTTTCGCTATACAGATAGAGAATAGTCTACTTGGGAGTCAAGTAGAGATAATTTATAGTTGTAGGATACACTAAATAGAACAGTAGTATATAGTTGCAACACACACTCTGTTCTATTTGTCCATGAGGGGTATAGGTGCCACCCCCGGGGAGAATTTATGGTCTACCATCCAATTTTCTAGGTTAAGCTTAAGTATGATCATTGAGGAGCTCTGCTTCATGTGAATTTGGAGCTTGTTCCGGAGGAGCAGCGATCTCTGGGAGACATATCAGTCTCTCCAGCATGTTCTGTTGATGCCACAGGGTAGGTTGAGATCCCCAGAGTCAGTGACTCTTGTTCCATTTGATTTGCGGACATTCAGCATTTCCATTAGTGCAGGGTCAGAGACTGTTCTGTAGGCTAGGCATAACTCACCTCTCAGCAGCCTGTAGGATACAGAATACAGTGACAGAGCTTTCAGTCTTTCCACGTAGGTCATCTTTGGAGGCCCTGAATTTTCTTTATGAGAAATCTCTGTGGTTTCTCCATCTGCTGCAGGTGTCTGGTGAGGTGCATGCAAAAGGGAGCACTGTACTCTATTCATGCTCTGATGTGGGTTGAGTATTGAGGAGTTATAACAACATTAGTCTTGGGTGCGATGCCCTTACATATGAAAGGCACAACGTAGAAGGCTTTCCTTACCACTGTGGACACATTGTGATCAAAGTTTAGGTTGCTGTCAACCTGTGTTCCCAAGTCACATACCACTGGGTTTGAGATTGGGGGGGGGGGGTGCTGTCAGTATTGTAATTTGTAGGGACTTCCTGTTTGCCAAAGGGGATAATAATATACTCTCTTGCATTTAGTTTTAATCCATGGCTTTGGCATCCATATTTTGTCTGTGTTAGCCTCTTTTGTAATATGTTAATATTGGTAGAGGACTCAATGATTGCACCCATTTTGCAATCATCTGTGAACCTGGTAAGCCACATGCCATCTACATTAATCTGGACTTCTGAGAAATAGATTCCAACACCACTGATAACTGGTCTACTGGTAGAGGTGTACTCCCCAACTTTGACAGCATGAGTTTGGTTGGTGAGCCAATTGGCTACCCATCTAGTGATGTATGGGATGTTCATCGTGCATACAGTTGCAGTCATAACAGATGGGTTCTCCTGCCGTCAGGCGGGTCCTCGGTCGGCCGAATTCCAAAGTCTAGGTCCGGCGTCGGTTGTCGTCGCTTTCTTTCCTGACGTCAGTGCGACAGGGGTATATAAGACACAGCCGACGCCATTTTCTTCAGTCTTTTTTGCCGCGCGGTGCCCGAAGCAGAAGCAGTTCGCAAGTGCCGGCCAGCCAGCTCCTGAAATTACGAAAATTTGGAAATTGAAGTCTTCGTAAAGCTAAGTACCCCGTTGGGGAAACTTTTCTAGCCTCAGACCGATGTCAGACAAAGTTAACAATTGTATTTCTTGTGGGAAGCAAATACCGCATAAGGATTTCCATTCCCTCTGTATACCTTGTTTAGGCCCAGACCACGATGTCTCGGGCTGTCGCTTTTGTGCTACTTTCAATAAACGCACTATTAAGCGTCGGGCGAAGTTCGCCCAGCACTTTTTTGGTAAAGCTTTTGATTATAAAATGTCGTCGGAGACTCCGACTACCGTTTTGTCCAAAAAACGCAAGGACAAAGACCGACACGCGAGGTCCGCGGCCTCCACCGACACCAAGCCAAAACCAGCTACACGTGGTCCGGTTCTCAGCGAGGCGCCTACGCAGCCCCTGACTACCGACGACACTTCTCTAGCGGTGTCTTCTGTAACCGAGACCGCAGGTACCTCGGCCCATACCCTGACTACAGCTACCAAAGCCACTGTGAGTGTTGAGCCTCTTAATGTGGACAGGTCCACTTCCACCCATGGTGTCTTCAGACCCTCATCTTCCTTTTCCATTAAGGCCTTTACTAAATCCAAATCAGCCATGCATCCCAAGAGGCCTGTTGCACAGGGTCCATCTCCAGGCCCCATGCCTAAAAAGCAGATGCTCAAAATGGCTGAGGATTTAATTACTCTTATCAGGAGTTCCCAACCCCCTCAGGACAAGAGACCCAGAGTGGAGGAAGATTCTCCCTCTTCTGACCAGGGCTCCATTATTTCAGAACATTCTGATGAAGAGGAGCACTCGTACTCTCCCTTTGAAGATTCTGATGCAGAGCAGTCCATTCCTTCTGTATCTCCCCCAGAGGATTTTTCTTTTGGGGAAACCTTGCATACCTTGAGGGAACACTTCCATTGGGAAGGCCAAGATTTTTCAGATTCCAAGAAAAGACTTAGGGAATTTCTTTTGCTACCTCAGCACAGACCTCTGGCGATCCCTCCTGTCCTGGACATACTTGATGATGTTTACTCGGAGGCTTGCCTTAGTCCGGATTCCCTGCCTCCTGCCCCAGTGAAGCCTGATAGGTACTACAGAGTTCCTAACTCACACCAATTTCTTTACAAAAGCCATAATGCTGACCCTGAAACCATTTCTCAAGGCCCCAAGGGAATGAAGGCCTCTACTGCTAAGAATCCACTACCTTCCGAAAGAGAGTCTAGATCCTTAGAAAGGTGGGGAAAAAAGGTATATACCTCGGCCACCCTAGCCATGAGGGCCTTAAATTGTCAGTTCCATATGCTTAAATATCAGCGGTTTCTGTTATCACAATTAAGGAATAAAATGTCACAACCTGAACAACCAGATTTGAAGGAGTTACAGGATATGATGCATAGTGCAGAACAAGTGGGTAAACACACATTACAATGTGGCTATGATGCTCTAGAGGCCTCAAGTAGAGCTGCTGTTACAGGATCAGTCATTCGTAGACATGCCTGGCTTAGGGAACCAACCTTGCCTGATCATGTTAAAGCTAAACTTCTAGATGCTCCTTTACAAAAGGATGTATTATGAGGAGATACTACGGAAAATGGAAGAAAAAGCTAAATCTATGCAAACTGTCAAAGCCTTTCTATAGGTACAACCACCATGTTTTAGCAGAAATTGGCCTTCAAAAAACTGGTCCTTTCCAGCCACGGACAAGCTCCAAAGAGGTAGATACAGGCGCACAAGGGGCAGAGGACAATCTCAAGGATCATATAGAGGCAGACAATGGCAAACTCCAGCACCAAGAGGTGGCAAAGACAGTGCACAACAATACAGGAAACAAACCCAATGACTTTCCCCTTTGCATGCCAAGCAAGTCTCAGCTGGCAGCACCCTTGGGAGGAAAACTGACATTATTTTCAAAAAATTGGCATATTATCACAACAGACAAATGGATCCTGGACATTATAAACAGAGGCTACAGATTTCATTTTCACACACTTCCAAAAATGAGAGGCATGCTGAACCTGCCACACAATCAAAGGGCAGAGGCTCAAATACAAATTTCAAAGCTCATGGACATGAAAGCTATTCAAGAGGTACCTACTCACGAACAAGGTCAAGGTTTTTATTCCAGAGTATTCCTGGTACCAAGGAAGGGAACCGATTGGAGACCCATTTTGGACTTATCCATCCTAAACACATTTCTACTCGTACCAAAATTCAAGATGCTCACCTTACAGCAGCTTCTTCCCATGCTGGGCAAGGAGTCTTGGCTGGTAACATTGGACCTCAAGGAGGCATACCGGCATTTCCCAATCAGACAAAACTGCAGAAGATACCTCAGATTTCTTGCAGGTTCAATCCACTATCAATTCTCTGCATTGCCCTTTGGCTTATCTACTGCGCCCAGAGTATTCACGAAATGCCTGGCATCAGTAATTGCCTACTGCAGACTTCAAGGGATACAAATTTACCCTTATTTGGACGATTGCCTGATCCAAGCGGACAGCAAACACATACTTCTGGAACATCTGGCTTATGTAACACGGTTATTGAATTCTCTGGGATACACAGTCAACAAAGAGAAAGCCAGACTAACACCATCTCAGAAAATAATTTTCCTGGGTGCCAACTTGGACACAAACACCCAGATGGCCTATCTTACGCCAGAAAAACAGGGGCAACTAAATCAGTACTTCAAAATACTAGCAAATTGTACCAGGCTAACTGCAAGGAAAATCCTGCAGGCTCTGGGCTTCATGGCATCTTGCATTCTTCTAATCCCATGTGCAAAGTTGCAAATGAGGAAACTTCAATGGTACCTAAAAAACTTATGGTCTCAACACAGCCACAGTTTGGAAACATTAATACCACTAATCCCATGTTTGCAAAAGGAATTTCTATGGTGGGCCCAAGCATGCCAAACAAACACAGGTCTACCATTCTGCAAGCCTCAAGCAAATCAAGTCATCACAACAGACGCTTCAGACTACGCCTGGGGGGCACACATGACAGACAGGTGCATTCAGGGCAAATGGTCCCAAAAGGAAAAGCACCTTCACATCAATCAAAAGGAAATGCTAGCAGTGATAAATGCAATTACAGCTTTCAAGGACCTCCTGCATCCAGGGCAATTATTGATAAGAACAGACAACACCACAGTAATGTGGTACATAAACAAACAAGGAGGAACACATTCATACCCCCTGTGCAGGCTGGCCATGTCACTTTGGAACTTGGCTCTGGAATGGCAAATCGAACTTCAAGCAAGTACCTGCCAGGTTTGGAAAACACACTGGCAGACAATCTAAGCAGAAATATGACAGACCCGCACGAATGGAAGTTACATCCTCAAGTGTTTACAAAGATAATCCAAGCGTGGGGAAGGCCAGCCATAGATCTCTTTGCCTCCCACAGGAATCATCAATTGACAGAATTCTGCTCAAGGACATTCCATTCAAAGGCCTGGAGAGTGGACGCCCTTTCTTTCAGTTGGGCAGCACGGACAGTTTACGCCTTCCCACCTTTGCCTCTTCTGCCCAAGGTGCTCTTGAAAGCAAGAGCAGACAGACCGAAGATGATACTGATCGCTCCAGACTGGCCAAGACAACAATGGTACCCACTCCTGAGGAGCCTAACACATTCTCCTCCCTGGACTCTACCTCTAATGCCTCTTCTACTGACTCAGCACAGCTACAAAACTCTTCACAGTCAGTTGAAAACACTCAATCTGGCTGCATGGAAAATTCCTTAACACCACAACAGGCCCTACTCTCCAAGGAGGTGCAGGATGTCATTTTGGAGGCCAGAAGGCCATCTACTAGAAAGGCTTACTCCGCAAAATGGAAAATGGTTTTGCACTTGGAATGAGAAAAAAAGCCAGGATCCTAGAAAACTGAATTTACCTCAGATATTACAGTATCTAGCTGAGCTGTTGAACAGTGGACTTTCATTTTCCTCCATCAAAATCCATGCCTCAGCCATTTCTGCTGAATACAATATTATTCTCCCACCCACTCTTAAGACAGTTCCTCAGAGGGGCTAAGAATATAAGACCTCCAAGGAAACAACCAATTCCAGCCTGGGATCTTAATTACATTCTAGAAAAACTAACATTGCCTCCCTTTGAACCAGCTGCCTCAACAGATTTGCAATATTTGTCCTGGAAAACAGCTTTCCTTCTGGCCATTACCTCAGCTCGTAGGGTTTCGGAACTACAAGCCCTCATGGCTGTGCAGCCCTTTCTCATCTTCCATCAGGACAGGGTTTCCCTATGAACCAACCCGTCATTTATGCCTAAGGTAGTATCCAGGGTAGCTTTAAATCAGGCCATACACTTACCTACCTTTTACCCCAATCCTCAAAACAAAGGGGAAAGGCTGCTTCATTCCTTAGACATCCATAGACAGCTACGTTACTATTTGGACAGAACAAAGCCTTTCAGGAAATCAGAACAACTCTTTGTGTCCTATGCTGTAGGAGCTCAAGGGAAGCCAATTTCCAAACAGACTATTTCAAAATGGATAGGCCACTGCATACAGTTTTGTTACTCCTTTCATGGTAAAACTGTACCTGCAGGCATCAGACCCCACTCCACAAGGGCTGCAGCTACCTCTGCAGCCTTCCTCAGAGGAGTCCCTACCAAAGATATTTTGGAGGCAGCCACTTGGAGTTCTGTGCATACCTTCACTAAACACTACCACCTTCCTTTATACTCCAAAACTAGAGCAGGCTTTGCCACTGCTGTGTTGCAGGGCATTCTGGCTCCTCCCAGTTCCACATAGTGCCTACCACCCTGTGCGTAGCTTTGGGATTCTACCCATCTGTTATGACTGCAGCTGTATGCACGATGAACATAGTACAGTTTTGTACTTACCATAAATGTAGATGTTCGAGTGCTAATACAGCTGCAGTCCAGGTTTCCCTCCCTCCTTCCCCTCTGGGTACAGACCTAGTGGCTAACTCCTCATCTCACAACTTGATTGGGTTATCCTTCTATGGTGTATTTGCTTGCAACTACTGGTTTTTGATTATCTGCTGGATTACCCTTGCTTACGATAAAATATAAATGTAAATAACACGTAGTTGGGCATTTCCGGTTATTAAAATGAATTTACAGATCTTTTTAATGGGAATATGTTTGCACCATAAGCTTTATTTTGCTGTTGTAGTTTCATGGGTTGTTATTGGCTTGTGATCTAGGAGACCATTCAGGAGCTTAGCTCAGTTTCTCAGAGCACTTCCTGGTTAATTTACTTGCTCAGAATCACACAGAAGGCAAGTGAATGCTGAGACCCTCAAACTCTGGTTTACAGGAAGTAGCTCATCAACAGCTCATAGCCCTCCTCCTTTGCGCCAACTGCCAGATTTCATTAATACATACATGTTTTGTTTTACACCAATAGGTTAAATAATAACAAAAAGTAGCAAAAAGTAAAATAGTTCCATAACAGCAGTAATCCTTTGTAAGTAATGAATCCTTACACCTGGCTTGCAAATTTGATTACCTGGGCTGCACCCTCGGACACATATTCATATGTAACTTGAGCAAATCCCATCATAACTCACATCTGCATCTCTGGAAGGTCTGTTAAGTTCCACTGATGCCCCAAACACCTTATTTGGATGGCATTACATCATTAAGAAAATATTAATTAAAGGGCAGACAGAATTAAACTCAAAGCACACACACACACACACACACACACCTACCTCTCACTCTGATTCCAGTGATCAGTAATTAAAAACAGTCCCTAGTAAAGTAATACATGTATGCATGCATGTGCATCACCATATATTATTGTGTATATAAAAGGCTATGGGCAACATCATGGATGCATATTTTTTACCTTGTTGTCTATCTTTCAGAGTTGCCACTGTTTGGACATTTTAAGTTTGCCTTAACTTCAATCAATATTTTTTAAACATCCTTTTTAAGGCATCACTTAAGCCATAGGTATATGTATACTAATAGAAAACAGCATATTAACATTTGTTGTATTTATGCATTATACTTAACTTATATGTTTCCTTTTTAATATTCACTCTAACATTACATAAAGTGATCAGTTTGTACCTTCCCCTTAACCTTACTCCTCCTTTTGAACATTATTCTCAGGCCCAGTGTTAACATTTTGAGGGACTCCAGCAAATGTCAAGTTGGGGACCCTCTGGGCACTTCTAGTTTAAGTATCACCTTGCCACTGCCACCTCTCCTAAGCAACCTTTTAGTTCATGCTACATATTTGTAGGATTAGTATGCACAGACTGACCAGTAGCTGCAATGCTCTTACATTACAACAGGACTGGGCACAACACTATTTTGGCCCATCTCACAAAGGGACATTCATAGTTACTGGCATTCAGTTACAAGAATGATACATTACAACAACTCTATATACAGGGTTGGACTTAGGTGAAATGGCATCCTAGGCACTGCCTACTGTTTCACCCCTCAGCAGACACACACACACACACACACACACACACACACACACACACACACACACACACACACACACACACACACACACACACACACACACACCCTTCAGTGCTCCCCAGTGTTTCCACCCATCTTTGGGGCCTCATACTATGTACATTACCTTTTCCTTCCTTTTCTCAGATTTTGTCTTAACTCTTTAGCTTTTTCAAGAAGCCATAGCTTTCTATATGTTCTGAAGTGCATTTTATTTTATTTTATTTTTACATCCATTGATGGCTTGAACAGAAATTGAGAATGAGGGAAGAAATTCACTGTTACTGTTCAGCTTTAGTTTTCCTTGCATCCTTTCTGTAAACTTTCCTGACCAAGACAGCACAGTAAACTCAGTTAAGGCACGGGCAGATGCCAATACGGTTGTAGATGTTCTGGGATGCATGTTGGTGCATTTTCCCACCTTTTTAATCCAGTGGTGGCCTAAAAAAAATCATGAGGAAGTAAAGAGTTTGTCTTATTTTTTTTTTCTTTCAAGGAAGACATAAGTTGTGCCCAAGGCTTAATGTTCAAAGCTGACAAAATAGTAGCTTGCAATAAACAAACTGTTGTAAGAGTACACAAATCCTCCCTGTGAGTACTGCATACCTCCCTAAAGCCCCCCCCCCCCCAAACAAAAAGACAGTCACTGCCTGTCCATCCCTCTGGTGTTAGAATGCGATACAATTAGAGGTTCAAATGGCCAAAGTCATGCATTACAAGTTACTGCTGTCATATATTCAGATAAGCATGCCTCCTTACTCCTCACCCCAATCCCAAAGGCAGCCACCTGTATACATGCCTGATGTGTGATTGTGAGGAAAGTGAAAAAATGTTAAAGTAATGTGTTCCACTTTGTTGCTCCCATGCAGTGCATTACCCCTACACAAGCTATGGTAACCTTCTTTGTACACCTGTGATGTTTGAGAGAAAAGTAGAAGAAACAATGACCTTACTGTCCCCAGTCCAAACACAAGCTAAAATGACCTCCTTTACACACCTCTAAGTTTTGACTGTGATAAAAATTAAAGTAGTAATGACTACACAATCCCCAACCTCCATAAAACCTACAGCAACCTTCTATAAACACAAAAAAGGCTGTTTTTTAAATGAGTGCAGTTGAGAGCAGAGGCCACCACTAAGTCCATGTCAGAATCCATTTATACAGTCTGGGGAGTGGGGACCACCAGAATCTTAGAAGAGGTAAGCATCTGAATGTTCTGTGGTATATTTTATGCCTTACTTTTGAAAAATAATCATTGTTAATTGTATTTATTACTCATACCCAGAATTGTAATGTATATTTGCCGGCATTACTGGGAGTGTGCACAGATAAAAATCAGTGATTTTTTTCACATAGACACACACACATCATAGCAATACTAGTTTTACTCTTAGTTCAGTAAATAGCAATACATTGTACAACACTGGTGCTACCACACCAGATCAGTGACTTGTTTAGCAGTTATTAAACACAGCGGAGGTTAGTCACTTTACCTCATTGAGGAGTAATACATTCCTGTTACTGTCCCTTATTTCATAGACTGTCCATGATTTTGCCTTATAATTTTGCTCTGTTCCTTGTGAAAAGTTTGACTTGCCGATAACTCATTCAGGATTATAGACTGTCAATAAATCCAGAGATCAGAGTTTCTTTCTTCTTCTTGTTCAAAAAAGTATGTTGATGCAAAATGTGTTATTCTACTAACTTTGTAAGTTAGAATAATATTTCAAATGTGTTCCTAATTGAGAACCTTTATTTTGGTATTATTTTTGGCATTGCTCAGAATTCTTGAGCAAAGAAGTTGAGAATTATAGTATCTGGTGTTCTGTCAGTATGTATAAAACTTCCTGAAAGAGAAAACCATCCTTGAAAACTGGAAGCATTAGCTCTTCTTAAAATCCAAGATATGCACTGAGGCCAGTCAAAGCTGCTGATCTGTCTAATGCTTACCTTGGTCATGTTCATTATCAGCTTTATCCTAACAGGGTCATATCACAGCCCTGTTCAAGTTAAGGAATGTAATCAGGAAATTGGTACTTTTTTTTCTCCTCATTTTTTCCCAATCAGCAGAATCTTTTGTGGGGCCCCTACACAGTTAAGAATGATTAAGGGCCCCTCTGCAGCTGCGGGTATTGCAGTTACCTAAACCTGGCTATGTTAGCTTTAGTAAAGAAAATGTTCATCAGTAGGATTTAACTAATGCCAGTGGCAAAATATTAACAGAATTGTGAAGCTTTTGACTTGACAAAACACTGTTGCTATAATCAGAGATGTCTGAGTTTTAAATGAGATATAAATAAGAGTTATATTCCACTTGGATTAACAGACATGTTAAAAAATATCAAGATAAGATAGCTTGCAGTGAGCAGGACAGTGGAATGAAGCATTTGCATTCTCTGATAAAATTATAAGGTTGATTAGGAGGATATATGAGAGATCGGAGGCAAAAATTGAAATGGGTAGGGTCCTCTCTGATGATTTCTGTTTGAGCAGAGAAACCAAGCAGGGGTGTCCTCTTCCCCCTCTGTTATTTGCAGTATACTGGCATAGAAAATAAGGGAATGAGAAATTCAAGGATATAACTGGTATGTAGTCAAGAAAAGCTGGCTGTATTTGCAGATGAAATTATTTTATACTTGATAAAACCAGAAAAGGGCATTTTAGAGCTGTGGAAAATTTTGAGGCAGTTTCAAATCTTTTCAGGATACAAAATTAATGCAGCTTAAAACAAAGGCAGTAGCTGTAAATTATGTAACCATGCACACATTTGGTCAGCAATATCCATATATGTATGGGGATGTGATAAAAATGAAGTATTTAGCAGTGTGGATTAAAGAGGATTCTGGTGTGGTAACTAAGGATATGTTGAAGAGACTAAACAAAAGATAATACAAAAACTGAGAAAATGGAAGCTTTGTTATATGGATATGGATAGTGAGATACAAGCAGTTAAAATGTTTTTAGTCCCTTTAGTCTTGTACACGGGTCAGGTATATTTTTATCAACCAGAAGAGAATTTGTGATTAGTAATTTATAAAGAATATGATATTCATAAAGTAGCAGAAAGTATTCTAAGAACTAAGCCAACATGGGAATGATGAAAATAGATTCTGTCAATGGGATGATTGCAATTAGGGATACAGACAATTTATTTATTTATTATTTATTTAACATTTGTTTACTGGGAAAGTCCGACTTGGAATGAAGCCAGTTTTCAGCGGAGGCCCGGGGAAAAATGTTCCAGATGCATGTCTTTGAATTGTGGGAGGAAACCGGAGTACCTGGAGGAAACCCACAGAAACGCAGGGAGGACATGCAGACTCCACACAGAAGGCACCCCAGCTGAGAATCGAACTGGAGAACCTCTTGCTGTGAGGTGACAACGTTGCCTCTGGACCACTGCGCAAGGTGGGCCAGATTTATTAGAAATAGCTGATAAAAGAACCAAGGTATTGGGAGCAAATAATTAGAGAGGGAAAATTAATAGAATGGGAAGAGGCCAATAATTTATTTGGACTGCAGGAAAGAGATTGCCTTCCTTGTCAAGGATTGATATCAGAGTAAAGGCAAAGAGAAAAAAATCTGGGGGGGGGGGGTCCTAAATGAAAGACCAGCAGTGGTAGAGTTTTTAGTATATTCTGGAACAGAAGCTGCTGTTAAAAAAGGAATAATTAGCAGAGCATACAAAGTATTGCATGATAACCATACGAATTAATCAGAGGAGGTTAGGAAAGGATTGGGAGGTGAGACTGGAAAACCAATTCACAAAGAAACAATAGGGGGGTATATGTTTGTCTCCCAAGAATGCAGTAAAGTCTAGAAGATTTAAGATCTTTACTTGGAAAATGTTTATATAGGTATTTTTATACTCCAAGTAGGCTCCATAGAATTTTTCCACAGGTAGACAACAAATGTTGGAGGTGTGATGAGGAAGAAAGCAGTAACTGGGGACATATTTTCTGGGAGTGCAATGAGTTGTCAGACACTAAAGATGCCCTGCAGACTGCTCTGTCAGAAATACTGGGTGTGCAAATTGGTGTAACTAAGGAAATTATTTTTTGAGCTATGATACAGAATCAGAATTGTTTAGACATAGTAAGGCCTTGCTAAGTCTAATTATGGTGGCTGCCAAAAAAGCAGTTCCTTGAAAATGGAAATCAGAGTCTAAACAAACTTTACTAGAAGTAGAGAATATAGAAACAAAGATAAAACAACTGGAACTGGGATCTTTAGAAACTGGTAGGTGCAAATTACATGGGAAAAATGGGAATTGTGGGAACAATACATACAGAGGAGGAATGAGGTTTAAAAGAAGGCAGGATTTGAACGAGCTATGTAATGTTTGAATGACAATGACTGGATAGATTATAAGTAATGTATAATGTTTGCAGCTACAATTATGTCAATGTGCTTTGGGATGTATAATGTCTGCAACTAAAATTATGTCAGTATGGTTTGTTTTCATTTATGTAAATGTATGATTGCCGTTGTAATTTGTGATTAATTTCATAAAGATGTTTCTTGTTAAAAAAAAAAAAAGATAACTTGCTGTGATTGGAGGCCCACCAAGACTAGGGGGTTCCCAGTGATGGCAGGGTTCACTGTTGCCTAAAGCCAGCTATGATTATTTTGCATGTATTTCTCCCCCAAATTCCATTTATTTCTGTAATTTATTCCGTCACTTTTTTCCTAAAGATCCCTCTTCTCATTATTTTTTATCTTCTTTAAAATATTCAGTACTTCGGTTGCTTTAGATTTTGATTTCTGTTTTCTAATAATTGCTTTTTTTTGCAGCTAATTGCATTAAACTTAGCAAGGCTTGACTATGTATAGGCAATTCTGATCCTGTATCCCAACCAAAAATAATCATTACCTTAGTTGCAGCCATTTGTTTCTCTGACATTTCTGAGAGATTACTCCGTAGGGAATTTTTAAACTCTGCCCACTCTGCTTACTAGTGGAAAATATTTCTGAAGTCAGCTTGGAGTGTAAACATACTAATCAAACACTTCCACTCAGTCCCTTTGGACTAAGTTGCATATTTGGGAGCTAAGATGCCCTTTCGTTGTTCCTTTGTAAATTGCCTTTCCAGTCTTTCTTCCCAATTTTTTTTAACCTTCTCTGATTGTTTATTATAGTTATTAACTTCAGTCAGTATTAGTATAATTTGAGTGGAGTGAATTTTATATATGAGTTGTAGTCATTTTTTAAATTGTGAGGGATTTAGCTCAATGGCATTGCAGTGAATTTGCATACACAGAGTCAGGTTCAATCCCCATCAGTTGCATTAGATGATTAAATGCTGTCAAGGTATTGCAACAGCATGCTTTGATTCTGAGGAGTTAGAGCAGAGGATTAAGGCTATGAGCTGTTAACAAGGTCATACAGTGTTTAATTCCCACAGGCTCCATTTGTCTACTTTGTGACCTGGAGCAAGTTACTTAACCAGACAGTGATTTGGGGAAATTGGGAGATTTGTCTAAGCTTCTCAGTGGTCTCCTGGACTGCCTGCCTACCTGTGAAGCTATAACTTATTTATTAGTAGTATAATTTGAGAAATATGCAGGAGCCAGCACTTTATTTATGAGCTCTGTGCATACGATTGACTTGTAAAGTGATAGTGCCCATTCTCATGACACCAAAAATATTTCTCTATGACTTTTATGTAGCTGATTGTATTTCCTGATGCCTTATATCCTTTGCTGATGGGGTAGAAAGGCTGAGCATTTTTGGTACAGAATTTACTTGTATCTCACAGACTTTTGCAGCAAGCTGTAGTTACAGATGTAAGCAAGGCAGGAAATTTTAATTGGCTGGCAAGCTGCAGGTTGTGTCTGCCTTAACTGTCTTCCCTAAATGCATGCACAGCTGAGGGTACAGTAATGTATAAAAGGTTGTTAGTAAGTTCATAGTTATTACTCTAGATACTGTGGCCTTCTCATTGCAAGTTTTTGCTTTCTGTCTTACAGTCTTTGACTGTGTTGTTTTTGTAACCAGAGTTGCCAGCCTTCACACATACTCTTCCTCCTCATTTTTTGTTTCTCATTTCTGTCCTTCCTGTCATCACCATAGTCTGTTTATTAAACTCATAAGATGTATTTCTTCACTCCTACCAGTGACTTGTCAGTAATTCCCTTTCACCATTTACTTTGACCTTATTCTTTTGACTCTATAAAACATTTTCTGTAAATTAATCCAGTGCTTGGCCTGATTCATAGCTACTCATTCTTTTATGCATAGTGTGATACCCACCACTGGGCCAGTAATCAAAGAGCCTCAGTCCTCACCACTGACAACAGCGGGGGATGTACACAGTTGGAGAATGACAAGTACACACACAGTGAAGTGCAATTTTCCTTAAGAGCACACAGAAACCACAGTCAGCCCGTGGCTGGTTTCTCCCTCTTTCTGCATATCCCCAATAAGACTCCCCACTGGCACAGCTATAGAGTTGAGATCTCATCTGAGTGGGCAAGCCAAGACCTCCAGCACCTTGTCTGTCCAACCAGTGCTTCTTGTCCCTGCTCAAGTAGCTGACACACAAACACACACACACACACACACACACAGACACTTGGAGATTTGATATATACATAAACACACACACACACACACACACACACACACACACACACACACACACACACCTGGACAAAGCTGGCACAGGTTTACTAGCTATGCCCCCTTCTGCCCAGACTGTAACGCAGTTTTCATTGACACCAGCCACTACTTATCAGCTACTTTAAAGCCCTTAGCAAAGGGTGTCCACTCTTACTGTGTAATGTTACTATTAATCCAAATGGTAGTTTGACCAAGAGCAAGGCTATTAGGCGTGACCTGCACAATGTCACCAAATAGATATGCAAGTACGCTAAGAGCTTAAATATCTCTAGACAGACCAGCCACAATGATAGAGTTAAATATATTTAATAATAAGTAAAAAAGAACAAATAATACTCAATTCCAGATAGCTAGGCTGTCAATATTTCCTTTTGTGACACCCCCCCCCCCAGAAAACTCAAGCTAGTTTTTCAAGTGACCCTTGAGAAATGTTGCTTGAGATGATTGCCTATGTGGGAATACCTTACCCCATTTCCTGTCTTAAGGTTCCAGCTGCCTTGGCATTGCTGACCCCAGTACAGTGTTGCACTGTCCTGTCATATGCCTGCAACCCTAGGCTCCACCATAGTAATTTGTGATTTGGCTGGCTGGCCCCCTGTAGCCATAGATCCCCCACAGACTCCTCCTGCCTTTTACTGCATATATTTAGCACCAAGGCCTCTTTATCATGGTAAGGTTTCATCATTTTAACATGGTACAATTTGTGCCCCTGCCTAGCAGAAAAGTGAGGTAGTTAACATCACTGACCTTCCTTACCACTTTGAAGGATCCCTCACAAACTGCCTTCAGCTTGTTGTGTCTGACAGGAATGAGAGCCATTACCTTCTGCCAGGTTCTCCTGGGTCAAGGCCATGAGTTCCCTGAACCTTGTCCTGAGGCTTAGGACATATGCCACAACAGACTCCTTGTGGGATTCACACTCACCCTCCCACAGATCTAGAGGTCCCCTCACCCTATGCTCATACAGCAACATAAGGGGTGAAAAACCTGTGGATTCCTGGGGCACCTCCCTGAAGCAAACAGATGGGGCAAATATTTGTTCCATTCCCTCTTAAACTGGTCTGCAAATGTCCTTTAGTGTAGAGTTTAACCTCTCAACTAGACCATTTGTCTGGGGATGGTAGGGGATGGTCTTTAAGTGCTTCACCCAACAGTGCTTCCACAGACAAGCTAGCAGGTCTGACATAAAATTGACACCTCTGTCAGTCAGTGTTTCGTTTGGGAAACATACCCTGCTGAAAATCTCTAACAAAGCATTTGCCACCTTTTCTGCCTCAATGGGGGAAAGAGACACTGCCTAAGAGTATCTGGTAGCATAGTCTACTACCACCAGGACATACTTTTTCCCTGTGGAACTTGGGGTACTCAGAAGCCCCACAATATCCATAGCTGACCTCTGAAATAGCTCCTCAATCACACGCAAAGGCATCAAAGGAGTTTTCACCTTGTCTCCTGCCTTGCATACCTTTAGGCACTGCTCACAGGTCCTGCAGTACCCTGTTACATCTCTGGAAATCCTAGGCCAATAAAAGTTCTGCATAATACGTCTCTTTGTATGTTTTATGCCCATATGACCTGCAAAGGGAATATCATGGGCTATGGCTAGAAGTGCCAGATGGTAGGCTCTGGACACTACCAACTGCTGCATTCTCTCACCTTCTGCTCCTCCTTCAGGGGTCCACTCTTTATACAGTAAGCCTTTGTCCCAGTATACAGATTCCCCTTTTCCTTGACAATCAGATGCTCACTGGCTACCTCCCTCAGGCCTTGTAATGTAAGGTCCGAGAGCTGAGCTTGTCTCAACACTATCTTTGTAACCCTTCCTAGCTCCCCTTCCACAGGAAGTTTGGTATTCTCACACAGTGGTACCTCACTGTCAGCCTGGATACTACAACTTACCTCTGCCCTTGCAGTCACTCTGTCCAAGGAAACATCAGTACCCACAAGTAGCTGTGGTTCACCTTCTGTCTCACTGCTACAGGGTAAGTAACCACCACACCAGTCCTGGCTTTAAGTCTGCATCTGTCTGGGTCTCCCCCAGGCTACCAGACCCACATGCTTGTCTCCTAGCCTGACTGTGTGTCATTGCATGCACACAAGACACTTCATTATCAAAATCATTCCCTATCAGGACATCTACAGGGATATCCTTAAACACACCTACTTGCTGGCTTCCTTTTCCACACTCCCAGTCAAGGTGAACCCTAGCCAAAGGTATTTTGATTGGCGTCCCTCCTAAAGCTCTGACTGGAGTAGACTGACAATTCAAGTAGTGCTCCTCTTTAACCATTGCAGGCTTCACAATAGTTAAGTCAGTGGCTGTGTCTGTCTTTGCAGTGGCATCTTTCCCATTTATAAGATAGGACATAGCCTCTTGTGGTAGTTTGCTACCCTTGTTGCCTCGAGACAACTTACTGCTGGTATTCTGTCATTCCCACTTACTGGCTCTCCCATCTTTTGTTGCCCACCTTACCTTCATGGACATCTATATGCTACATGGCCCCACCAGTTGCATTTGAAACATTTTACCCTTAGTCCTGGACGTGTACCTGGGCTAGTGCCTTCCCCTGCTACTGGTGGACTCTGTTGGGGTGGTCTAGGCTGCCCACCATGGGTTCCCTTAGACCCATGAGCAGCACTGGGCATCCCTTTCCTGCACAGTGATGCCCTGCTTGGTAGGTATAGGTCTCCCTTTTTCCCCACCTCATCTGCTGTGTTACATTCTCTATCTGCTAACCAGAGTCTCATGACCTCAGGTAAAGTGCAAAGGGCTTTTTTCCTCGCCAAAAGGTCTGCCAACCCTTCAAAAGTGGTGACCTGACACCCACTCACCCACCTGTGAAAGTAAGTGCTTAGTTCAGCAGTATATTCACACACACACTTTCATCTGTCTTGCTTCTATGCTCACAAAACCTTTTCCTGTAAGCTTCAGGTGTTAACTTAAAACACTCTAACAGACAATTTTTAACAGTGTTATAATTTAACCAGTCAGTATCAGACAATTTAGAAATATCAATTACAACTTTACCATGGAATAAGGGGGGTTAGGAAAGGTACCCAGTGCCCTTGGTCAGCATTATACTGTTTACACACCCTTTAAAACATATGAAGGAAACATTCAAAATTATCCCCCTCTATAAATTGTGGAAGAAATTTACTAACCTTTGTTGCTTCTGGGGTTCAGTTACTCCCTTCCCCATTACCTCTATGACCCTGGCAAAAAGTCAGCATCTCCTTCTTATGTTGCCTCTGCCTCTCATTCTCCTTAGCTTCCAGATGGCACAGTTTCTCATTTCCTCAGCCTTCAGACATCTCAATCGCTCTGCTGCTTCTATTTCCAAACGTTTCGCATCCAGTTCAAGTCTTATCAGCTCCAGATGGATTTTTAAGTCCTTTGTGGAAAGGTTGAACTGTCCATTTCCTGAGAGTTGTACCTCTCCAAGGCCAGTCTGGTAGTCCTCCTTATTGCCGGTCTGTGATGCAGCTGTGCCCAAGGCTGCAATCGTTTCTGCTTTAGTCAGGTTGGCATGCACCAATCCTTTAGCCTGGCACATCTCAGCCAACTGGGTCAGCTTACCATACTCCTCTGCTCACATCCTTGCCTGCTCTCCCTGACTGACTACGTTAACAAAAAGTAAAACAATTGTGATATGAAAGTCGGAATGTTCACTGTGTGGCTGATTGAGAGTACAAACACTTTCCTTAGTGACCAGTGTTTACAGGCTACAGGAATTTAATATCCACACCACTGAATTCTACTGTGTGGATTATCCCTGACAACCAATTAATATATGATGTGGATATCCCACCTTTTAACATGTGACACCCCACCACTGGCCCATTAATCAAGGAGCCTCAATCCTCGCCACTGACAACAGCGGGGGATGTATACACTGGGAGGATGACAAGTACACACACAGTAAAGTGCAATTTCCATTAAGAGCACACAGAGACCACAGTCATTCTGGGGCTGCTTTCTCCCTCTTTCTCCAGATCCTCAATAAGACTCCCCACTGGCACACCTAGAGAGTTGAGATCTCAGCTGAGTGGCCAAGCCATGACTTCCAGCAGCCTCTCTGTTCAACCAGTGCTTTGTGTCTGTGCCTAAGTAGCTAACACACACACACACACACATACACTCTTTGAGATTTGATTTATGCATAAATACACACACACCTGGGAAAGGCTGGCACAGGTTTACTAGCTATGCCCCCTTCTGCCCAGACTATAAGGTAGTTTTAACTGCTACCAGGCACTACTTATCAGCTACTTTAAGGCCCTTAGCAAAGGGTGTCCAGTCTTACTGTGTAATGTTACTATTAATCCAAATGCTAGTTTGACCAAGAGCAAGGCTATTAGGAGTGGCTTGCACAGTGTCACCAAATAATTATGCAAGTACTCTAAGAGCTTAAATATCTTTATACAGACCAGACACAATAATATATTTAAATATACTTAATAATTAATAAAAGAACAAGAAAATACTCTGTAAATAATCACAGTTACTTCAGAGCTCAAAATCACAGGAAATATTTAAAACAACATTGCAGGACAGTCTCAAATAAATAAAGAAAACATCTAAGCTATACTTCACTATATTTCTAACTGCATCTAAGAGAAATTACTTTACCCTTGTTAACTTTCTTACAGAGCAACAAGGCATGTGGTGAGTGGGTCTTAATGCTGTCAGATCAAAGAGAAAATACAAAAATGCACAGTCACTATCTCAGGGTTCTTAAATTAATATCTCAAATATTGCTGCTGGGATACTTGCAGGATAACATCTGACTATCAATAGTAAAAACCCCCATTGCTAGAAACTGCCTGCATTTAGGATCTCCCTGTGAAAAATACATATCTCCCAGATTTTTGCAGTTGCTGGAAGACGTAAAATAGTAAAACACTTGCAAAACAATGCAGAAGGCTCTGTAGTTTTAGACATCCTGTCTCCTTGCTGCATTGAAACCATCTCTTTTATTACTTGATTACAAAGCAATTTAATTTAAACTATTTTCTTGAAGTTTTGCAAGTTAACCTTCTATGTTCCAGATTACACTGTTTATATACATTTACACAATTACAATAGTATATACACATTTATGTTCTTTTCCAGTAGAGTACACTGTGGATACATCTTTAAGCTCAGTACTTTACACACACTTCTGTACCAGCAGTTTGATATACACATAACATTCAGTTCTAATACATTTGTAAGACAAGCATATGAATCATGTTGATATTCACAAATGTCATATGAATATTTACAAAATTCCAGACAGCCATGCTGGCAGTATCTCCCTCTGTCACAGTTCTGTATAAATCATATTAATAGTCACAAATGAGATATAATTATTTACAAAATTCCAGATAGCTAGGCTGTCAGTATTTCCTTTTGTGGTACATACACTTTGTCATAAAGCTTTATTCTGTAAACTTATGTAATCGTCAGTTATTTTACTGACTTCTTAAATCCTTTCGCTACCTGTGGTCTGTGTTAAAATTAACCTGCATTCTCTTTCCGCTTGTCAGTCATGCAATAGCCTTTAACTTAATCGATACTTTGTCAGACCACCTCTCTGTTAACCTGTTGTCAGTAATTGTCTTTCGACTTGCAACACTTTGAGATTTTATGAATTTTCATGATAACATGTAGACGTGCTATTGTATAACCTGATCATTTCCAAGTTTTGCTAAATTTCTGTGAATGATTACTTTTTTGTATCCAACTCATGATTAAAGCCTAAAAGCTTGAATGAGACTCTGGATTCCTGACCATACTGTATATCTATATCTATATCTATATATAGATCCTGAAATAAGTCATGGTATGTACAACGTGTTTTTAGTATTTTGCACATTCTATCATGCTGTCCTTCTTTTTGTTTTTATGTGTGTGTGTCTGTATTTAAGTACATATATATGTGTGTATATTACATATGTCATGTATATATATATATATATATATATATAATTTTTTTTAAAAGAATCTATTTCTCTGTGGTGAATGGCCATAATATGTCACATCAAAATATCGAAACAGCATGAAGGCAACCCACAACATTGAAAAAGAGAAATGGATGGGACTGCTTCTGTTTGCGATCGCAAGAAAGTGGGAATCAGGGTATTGGCCTTTTCACCACTGTGATATAATCGCTAGTATATATAATTATCAGAAGGTATGGGAGGGGTACAGGGGAGCTTGTGTGTTATTAATTTTGGATGCCCTGGAATTCGAACATGCCATTTTGATGTTGTGATGTGCGACATTGTGGCCATTTGGCTAAGTGAAATAGATTCATATATATATATATATATATATATATATATATATATATATATATATATATATACAGATATAGATATATAGATATATATATATATATATATATATATATATATATATATATATATAGATATAGATATAGATATAGATAGATATAGATATACATAACATGGTTCCCCTTCATATGATCGAATTTCTCTAAACTCGAAAGTTATAAACTCAAAACCAGAATCTCGAATTTGAGAAACTTGAACATATGAAAGGGGCAAAAAACAAAATTAACGCTTTTCAAATGTTTTCGCAGGGGGGCTTTGCCCCTCTACTTAAATATAACTACTCTGAGATCGCACTATAGTGAAGGAAAGGGAAATCTCCCATTCCACGCTATACGCGTAAGCGCAAAATGTAAGATTTTCCATTCCTCCACTATAGTGCGGTAACAGAACATTCAATTTTAAACTGCTACGGTACAGGGGGACCTGCCCCCCTGCAATAAGGTAAGTTAACTTTTTAAGGCTCCCATTCACAATTTCGAGTGAATGGAAGTTCGAGATTCTGGTCTCGAGATTATGAATTTTGAACTTCCATCCATTCACTCTTGTGAAGGGGAACCACATACATACATATTCATATGGATCCTATCATATGATAGAAACCTCATTTGACTGAGACCATAAGACTGAAATTTCAAAAAATTTCAAAAGACTGAAAAGTCACCTGACTGAAACCCATAATACGCAATTTCAACATACAAAATTTCAAAATGGACCATATAAAACTAGACTAGGTGGGGGGTCTGTGCCCCCCACACCCCCCTACCCCCCAACTATATATACTAACTCCAGGATCACACTACAGTGGGGAAAAGGGCATAGTAGTGGCAGCATTTAGACTACTGTAAGGTACGTGAAAGGTATATGCCCTTTTCCCCACTGTAGTGCAATCCTGGAGTTAGTATATATAGTTGGGGGGTGTGGGGGTCATAGCTCCCCACCTAGCCTGGTTTTATATGGTCCAGTTTATAATTTAGTATGTTGAAATTCAGTATTATGGGTTTCAGTCTTATGGGTTTCAGTCAAGTGACTTTTCAGTCTTTTGAAATTTCTCTTATGGTTTCAGTCAAATGCATTTCAGTCAAATGAGGTTTCTATCATATGATGGGGATCCATATATATATATATATATATATATATATATATATATATATATATATATATATATGGATCTACTTCAGTAGATCGAACTTTTACAAGTTCGAACCACATATACCCGAGACCATATGTTTGAACTCATAAAAGTTCGACCACTGAAATAAAAACACATGAAACAAAAAAAACACACAACTAAACGTCTATAGCCTCCCCACACCCCCCTTACTTAAATATACCAAATCCGAGATCGCACTACATTGCAGAAATGGGAAATCTTCCCTTTCCGCTCCGTACGGAGATCTCCATTCAGTCTGATCTAACTTTTACAAGTTCGAACATATGGTCTCGGCCATATGTGGTTGGAACTTGCAAACGTTCGATCGACTGAATGGGACCCATATATATATATATCTATATATATATATATATATATATATATATATATATATATATATATATATGTGTGTGTGTGTATATAGATATAGATATATACAGTGAATATAAAAAGTGTACACACCCCTGTTAAAATGCCAGGTTTTTGTGGCATAAAAAAACAAGACCACACTAAACCATTTCAAAACTTTTCCCACCTTTAATGTGACCTATAACGTGTGCAATTCGATTGAAAAACAAACAAATCTGTTAGGGGAAAAATATTTAAAAAAAAAACTTACAATAAGCTAGTTGCGTAAGTGTGCACACCCTTAAAATAATACTTTGTTGAAGCACCTTTTGATTTAAGTACAGCATTCAATCTTCTTGAGTAGGAGTCTATCAGCTTGGCACATCTTGACTTGGCAATATTTGCCCACTCTTCCTTGCAAAAGTACTCCAAATCTGTCAGATTGCAAGGGCATCTCGTGCACAGCCCTCTTCATATCACCCCACGGATTTTCTAATGGATTTAGATCTGGGCTCTGGCTGGGCCATTCTAAAACTTTAATTTTCTTCTGGTGAAGCCATTCTTTTGTTGATTTGGATGTATGCTTGGGGTCATTGTTGTGTTAAAAAGTGAAATTCCTCTTCATTGTCAGCTTTCTAGCAGACGCTTGAAGGTTTTGGGCCAAAAGTGACTGGTATTTGGAACTGTTCATAATTCTCTCCATCTTGACTAAAGCCCCAGTTCCATCTGAAGAAAAACAACCCCAAAGCATGATACTGCCACCACCATGCTTCACTGTGGGGATGATGTTCTTTTGATGATGTGAAGTGTTCCTTTTGCGCCAAACGTACCTTTTGGAATTATGGCCAAAAAGTTCAACCTTGGTCTCATCAGACCATAACATATTTTCCCACATGCTTTTGGGAGACTTGATGTATTGTTTTGCAAATTTTAGCTAGGCCTGGATGTTTGTCTTTGTAATAAAAGGCTTCCATCTTGCAACCCTACCCCATAGCCCAGACATACGGAGAATATGGGAGATTGTTGTCACATGTAGTACACAACCAGTACTTGCCAGAAATTCCTGCAACTCCTTCAGTGTTGCTGTAGGCCTCTTGGCAGTCTCCCTAACCAGTTTTCATCTTGTCTTTTCATCAATTTTGGAGGGACTTCCAGTTCTTTGCAATGTCACTGTTGTCCCATATTTTCTCCATTTTTTTTTGATGACTGTCTTCACTGTACTCCATGGTATATCCATTGCTATGAAAATGTTTTTATACCCTTCTCTTGACTGATACCGTTCAACAGTGAGATCCCTTTGATGCTTTGTAAGCTGTCTGTGAACCATGGCTTTTGCTGTAGCAGGCAACTGAGTAAATGTCAGGAAAATCCTACTAGGACAGCTGAACTGTATTTGGAGTTAATCAAAGTCTCTTTAATTGATGGCAGGCATATACCCAAGAAGACTGAATGCTTTAATTAAATCAAAAGGTGCTTCAATGAAGTATTAGTTTAAGGGTGTGCACACTTTGGCAACCAGCTTATTGTACGTTATTTTATTTTTTATATTATTCTCCTAACAGATTTGTTTGTTTTTCAATTGAATTGTACAGGTTATAGGTCACATTGAAGGTGGGAAAAGTTTGAAATGATTTATTGTGGTCTCATTTTTTTATATCACAAAAACCTGGCATTTTAACAGGGGATATGTATACTTTTTATATCCACTGTAGGTGTGTATGTGTATATATATATATATATATATATATATATATATATATATATATGTATATATATATATATATATATATATATATATATATATAGATATAAATATTATATGTATGTGTGTGTGTTTGTGCTTAAGTAATCTAAATACCAATATGATGATGTGACAAACATCAGCACAAACTGAAAAACAAATGGCACATATTTTGCATGCACAAAGACTTAAGCTCCATGCATGCAAAAATAAAAAACTTTTTGCAGGAACAAGGTCCTTTGTGCCCCACATCCCCTTCAAAATACATATTTAAAATCCAAGATAACACAATACTGGGGAAAAGGGAATCTTCCCCAACCACAGTAATACAGCAGTCTCATACAATTGTCAGCCATCTGTTTTGTTGATAAAAGTGCATCAACAAAAACAGATGTCAACTTTAACAATAGTCAACTACATTAAAGGTTACAATACACATACCACCACCAAAATTGGTTGAATAGTCATATGTATCCTGCAGCAGTCTGTTCAGCCTCCTTCCTGTTAGCTTCCCTTTGCCTTGGATAGGTAGATGGTATTGGTTTGTGATGGTAAAGAAATTTTCACGGGCTATATGCATCATGAACATGATTGCGTGCTTCATCAGAAGTAAATGAGAGAGTGATTCTTCTCATTATTGCTGATAAAATGTTAATTGTCTCATTCTATGAATTGCAAACACATCAGTATCCTTCACACAAAATCTAATTATGTACCCGTGATGACTTTTTGCTAGACTGACTTTTCACCCATCCAGAGCACATTAAACTAATGGGGACTATTTTTTAAGTGTTAAGTGACCACTCCCCCTACCAGTGCATTTGTGCGGAATTCTTTGATTGAAACCCCACTGAAAAAGTTCTGAGTTAAGAATTTATCCTGATGCAGATGAATCCCTCTTAAACTGCGCAGTCTACAGACATAAACAATCTGAGAACCTGTACAGAACACTGATTAGAAAATGTAAATTTGAGCTTAAAAAATAAATCCAAACACTTTACGTAAAAATGAAATTAATGAACTTATAAACTGTACCACCAATGTCACTGATTTAAAGATGTTTTTCCCCTCTCATCAGTTCTTATAAAACCACCGTTTTTAATAAACTGTTATCTTTTCTGTGCCTGACTCCTCCTCTGCATTTCTGTCTGACTGTTTTCAGTCACCTCTTCACTTTTTACAACTTTGGCCTCTGTGTACTGCTGCAGTCCACAGCGTCTCATTTCTGTGAATGACTGCAGCTCCCGCTCATTTGAAAAACCTTTCTCATTGGTCGTTAGAATGTTGTTTTATCTGTTTCTTCTCCTACCAGTACCCTTCTTGGATCAATATAACTATATTGAACGTTAATTTCATCGACTGCATAATCGTCCACACCAGCATATCGAATAGCAAGTTGCTCGACGTATTTAAACGTCGAAAATCGTAATATCGAAAAACCATTGTTGGCCAACTTCGTCCCCTAGTGTGTAATGAATAATTAAACAAAAGTGAACACCCTATAATTACTCATGTAGTATGTGTGAATAAAAATATGTGTATTTCAATCGAACATATATAGCTAACTAAATAAAAAACACCTAGCACACACTGAAAGTATAATCCTGTGCGATGCGTTCCGATCTTTATACATTAAATTAAACTTTTAAAAGCATAGCTATTGCTCACACAAAATCAGTGGTACAGTACTCATTCCTTTTCTGCAAAACTGCTTGCATACGAAGTTGCCTTTCAACACTTTTCCATTTCTTAGTTGAAGGTGGGAAACCTGACAACAACTGCAACCTTAACTCATTTGCCCTGTTTTGCTCACATACCAAAACATTAAAAACAGCTGGTATATCTGAGCTGCGCCTACCCAAAAGACACCTTAGAGGTATATGCCAGCCTTCAACATAGTTTTGAGTACGTGGAAGTGACAAATCATTCAAGCAGGAAACATTCCAAAATGAAATGGGAAGCATTGGTGGAAACCGTGAAACGTGTGCTGATCTGGTTTGCTGTGTACAGACACATCCTAAAACATACACTTCTGCAAAGTATGAGTGTAATTCTTTCCCTCCAACAGAAAATGTTTCTGAAATGCTGTTAAAAGTGCTGACCACATAATCTTCCTGTACAAAAGACAAAGCTATGTTTCTTAACAGCTAACTGAAATTGTACAAACTTTCCATACAAAGTAGACAATCCTAGAGATTGTACTTTTTGTCAAACAGTTTGTGAGAAGTGAAACAAACATCCCTTAGAAGTTACCTTATGGAAGTTACTCACACTTTTAATAGCTGTCATCTCAAAGTCAGACAGAATGTATTCTACCTTAGCCTCTAGATCAACAGATGACAAGAGCTCATGGAGACATTCCCATAAGTAATTGTACGATTTGTATGACTTTTTGGACATTAAACAGTAGACTAGTGGCAAACGCTTAGTATTATTGCAAAATATCAGCATAGCATGGATACTATATAGCTGGTGACAAAGCCGACCTTTTGTTAAATGTACACCATCCATAAACCAAATTGCTGATGAACACAAATCCTGCAAGTTTTCCTTAGTAGTGAAAACTTGTTGTTTGTCTTTCGGCTTTTCCTGGTAAGGGGTCACCACAGCGGAACTCCGGTCTGCTAATGATTGGCAGTAGATTTTTACAAAACGCCGAGGTGCCAGCTCGCCGCTCAACCTTCAACGAAGGCACGCCCATTTACGCACGCATGTCTTTCGAAAGCTACCCAACCGCAGGGAGGACATTTAGACTCCACACAGAAAGCACTCCCAAGCCCAGCCAGGAATCGAGTGGGAGAACCTCTTGCTGTGAGGTAACAACGCTACCGCCGTACCACCACAGCTTAGTAGTGAAAACTAACACATGGATATTATTACTTAAGTCTACCTTACATTTCTGTATATAACAACCTTCTTTCAAAACACATTCAGTAGCATTTACTTTATTTATTTTGAAGCCATGGTATAAGTAAGCATCTTTTTACATCATATACAGAATTTATCTGTTGCAACATAGAACGTCTAGAAGGCAGACTTAAAGTACTTTCTACAGATGTGTTAGCAACAGTGTCATCTTCTACTAATGCTGATGTACTTCTAGATAGACAAGGTGTTTCCTTCAGTTGGTGACAAGCTATATAATGTTCTACTTCACTAGCATCTGATGGATGACAATGCAAAACTGACTTTACATCTACTTGCTTCATAGTGATTGCTCTACCTTTGCCTTTACATGTTAGTTTAAGCTTGCAGCACCATTATCATCCATCCTTTATTGTCTTTTCTAATGTGTAAAAGTAACCATCTACATGTAACATGTCCCTGTTTTCTGAGATGTTACAGTATCATAGCAGTTACCTAAAATGCCAGAAGCTGTAGGCAAAGTGTTAGCCATTTTGAAAATGACACGTAGTCGAATGCATATGTGTGACGTGTTCTATATATTATTTATTCAAAACTGTAGGATATCATGACAGCAATGAAAATATATTTATTAAAAGACATGTCTGGTATGTTATAATTGCTAATATATATGTTTATATGTGTTCTAAAGATTCTTTTCTAAAAGTTAGAAATGTAGTAATTTATAAGTACGGAATATATAGGTGATGTCTCACTTCATTGTATGTCGTTTGGGCGACTATAACATTTCGTTCTTTTGATTTTCAATAGACTATTTTGCAGTTTGACATTCTGGTGTCGACGTTTATGCATTCGATTAAATTAACGCTCAATTTAATGATATAGACCCCCCTTCTTAAAAGCTTTGTCCACAAAAGCTGTATTCTTTAATTTTGGAAGGAAACATTTGTCTTCCTTTTCATGAGAATTTCCCTAAAGATTATATCAGTGCCTGTTTCCCAGTTTCCTTTCCCTGGATCATAAAAAAGTATCAAATCACTTCAATTATCCCACTTTCTGAACTTTCAGGAGCTTAATACTGATTACCGTTATGGATTTAGACTTTGATGTACAAAGTTACCATAACATTCTTTTCAGTTTTGATATAGGCTACTTTACAGGCATGTTCTTCTTTGACCTCTCAGGAACCGTGGACAGGGTTGTGGTAGTCCAAACTCCTTTATGTAATTTTGTTTATTGGGAAGTGTTGTAGTGGGCAGTGCCCATTTTCAATGGAGTCCTGGGAAGAAAAGCTATATATCAAGACCTAATTTACAACAGAAATTTGTGAATTTAACTTGAAGAACAGGAACGTTAATACACCGTCCTTAGTACAGCTACATACTGCTCTTATACCAGAGCTACTCATGCCTTTCATAGAGAGTGGGTAGATTTTAAATACATTTGTGTATTAGAAAAAGGAGGTCAAAAAGATTGTGTTATATCTATTAGGTGACATCATAACCCAACTTTTAAGTTGCTTCATTTAATGTTGATCGTTACTTCAGTAGGAGAGAAAAATGCTGGGGATTTTGAGAAGTGAAAGGGAAGATTAAAAGATTAGTGTAGGAAGAGATGGAAGATGTAGGTGTAGAATGTATTTAGATAATGAGTGTAAGTGATCCCACGGGTGCATTTGACTGAGGTGGACAGCTGATGCTTAGTTGTTGATGAGTTTAGGAAAGTGTATCCATTTTTGGTTTTGAGATGGCACTTATCCCAAAAGTTATGTATCTATTAGGGCAACAGTATGAGACATACAACCTTTATACCAAATTTAGAATGGTGATATTACTCGCAAGTAACATAAGCCTGCAAGCAGCCCTGCCTTCCCAAATAAGCATGTTGTGTGTGCATTTCTTCAGTCTCCACCAGGGAGATCAGTGTGTCTTCTGTGCTGTATACCTGAACCCTTCCCTTACTGTCTGAGAGAAGTGAAAGGCTCAGTCCTGTCACTTGCCATAAGGTAAGTCTTGCAGATGTCTGGACCGCTTGAATCACCTGGGTAATACACAAGGATTTATCCCTCTACACCAGCTGAGCTGGCCACATCATCTGTAATTAATTAGCTTATGGACAGTATGTCACAGTCATAGTCAGAAGTGCCTTCTCTTTAACATACTGTCTGATGTTGTCAATCTTCACCTAGTCCTTGACAGTGGGTTCTCGATCGAAGCATTTTTTTCTTGTAAGTTTCATCCTTCTTGTATACACACACACACACACATATATATATATATATATATATGTATACACACACTGTGTGTGTGTGTGTGTATACATATATATATATATATATATATATATTTTTTTTTTTGTTTTGTTTTGTTTTCCTTCTGCTTACTGTAGTTTTAGTTAGTTCTTCTACCTACTCCCTCCCATTAGAGTTCAACCTCATTTTCCTTTTTCTTTGCCTTTTGGTAGCTTGATGTACCATTGTTGGTACATTTCTACTTACCTTCTGGTATTTCTGCTGTACCATTGTTGGTACTTCACTTTCTCCTTGTCTCCAAAAAATATATACTTATATTTAGTTTCTAGGATACTTACTATTTGTTTGTATAGTTTTCTTTCTTCAGTCATTTCTGGTGTGTGTGTGTGTGTGTGTGTGTGTGTGTGTGTGTGTGTGTGTGTGTGTGTGTGTGTGTGTGTGTGTACGCGCCTGTTCCACGTAATGGCAGACAAGTCAGCTAAAGGCACCTCAGGTTTTAAGAGTTTTAAGTGTGATAGGAAGTTGCCCAATTCGGATGGTCATAATTTGTGCGTATACTGTTTTGGACCTGTACATTTACAAGAAGACTGTGCCATATGTCATGGTTTTAGCCATAGCGCACTTGTTGATCAAATAAATTGATTTTGAAAGGTTTGTTAAAACTGGAGTTTGAAGAATCTTTGTCAGGGTCCAGAGCAGAGACTTCTTCACCATCATCTACTTTTTCTTCCTCCAGTCAGAGGGAGAAATCTAAAAAGTGACCTCACCTGGTTTTGTCTGTATCCTTGGAACCTCCTTCAAAAACAGCTAAGTCAAAAACAGCTAAGTCATCTCTGGTTCTGACAGTTCCTTTGGAACCGAAAACTCAGTTTTCACAACCTTCAGCACCATCAGTGTTGGCTTCTGCACAGAGTTCCTCAGCGCCATCCTCTTCACCAGTCTCTATCTTGACACCCAAACATAAGGAACCAAAGGGATTACCGGCTACCACCTTACCACATGCCCAGTATTCTCCTTCAGCAGATCCCTTTGCAGAATGACCTCAAAGCTTTTCTTCCTCCTCCAACTCCCAGTGAGACTTTGGAGCCTATGGTGTCCACAGTTCTGGTATCAACTGCTTCTGTGCCGGTTAGAGCTCTTTCTCTGGCACCAATAGCTACCCTGAGTGCTTTGGGTGTGTTGGACCCAGATACCTCCCAGAGTTGTAGCTTCATTGCAGGTTCCAGGGGGATGGCTACATGTTCAGCTGTCTCGTTACCATCCATGCCCCTCGGTGCCTCTGCTTTTTTCAGTTTGGCCATGGCTTCAGCCTCAGAGAGGGCTTCCTCAGTGCGGGGTGGGACCACAGTTCCGAAGGAGTCATTTTCGGTTCTCGGCTCCCATCCCTCTATAGGGAGGCCTGCCTTCCAGGCCATGGAGAGAGCATTGTCCATTGTGGGCAGTCATTCCTTGCCTACCCTGTTGACATCTGCTCTTTCCCCTAGACTGGAGCTTCCACCAACCTCTTCCCTGGGACAGTGCACCCAGAAGGCTCAAGATCTAACCACTGTGGTTATGTCCTCTTCGGATACCTCTCTAGAGCACCCCAGCAAAGAGGTATCTGCAAAGAGAAAGTGGAAGAGGAATTACTTGGACTCTCCTGAGGAGTCATTCATAGAAGATACTGATTTTGATGAAGGGGAAGGTTCACCCAAGTCACCCCCTGATGATATTTCCTTCGGGGACATCCTAGAAATCCTGAAGCAGAGGGTTGACTGGACTCCCACCCAACTTTCCTCAGAGGAATCAGTATATCTTGAGACCTTTCGTGCTCTGCCCTCTACTTCTTGGATTTCTCTGTTTGCTGATGATCTTGTTAAACTGATTGCTCAGCAGGCATGGAAGTTGCCTGATGCTATCAAGCTGATCCCTAAGAGACCAGACCATATATTGTCAGCACCTAAGGACCAACATCACTGGGCTAAGGGGATTCCTGTAGATGCCATTGTGGTAGCAGTAGATGCAAAGAGGGAACTTGCTGACGAAAGTCCCTCTAGCCATCCCCCCCAATAGAGAGTCTAGGGCTATGGATAGGTTTGGGAAGCGCATATATGCTTCATCGACTTTCGCACTTGGGTCCTTGAATTACATGGCACACTTCACCAGATTGCAGAGGGATCTGATAAAAGAACTTTCAGATACTCTGTCAGGAAGGCGTTCTGAAGGAGTTCAAGACAAAGTGACTTCTCAGCTCGCAACCCTAGAGTTGATATTCAACTCATCCATGAGACTAATTGCACATGCTGCAAAAGGGATGACATGCCTGGATGCAGTTATGTGAGTTCTTGGAGCCATTTAAATCTTCTTTCATCAATGCTGCATTTAACGGAACATCCCTGTTTATCCCAAAGTTAAAGGGACTCTAGCCAGATGTGAGAAAGATGGAAAGACTCTTTTTGCTGTAGGCATATGCTTTTCCACTCCCCAGTGGCCTTACTCTATGAACCAACGGAGTGGGAGGCTATGGTGTATAAAGTCCAAAGGGTCTTTCCAGGACTCACTAGTCAATGACTTTTCCAGGGGCAGAGGGGGAGGTAATAATGGAAGATGCCAAGTTCCAGAGGTTCTTTCTCTGGGAATTCCTATCAGCGTTCCTGAAAAGAAGCCCGATTGCTGTCCCTGCACCAACATGCCTGGCAAAAGATAATGAATGACCTTTGGGTGCAGACGATTATAACCAGAAGTTACAGTGCCCCCTTACTATTCCAACCAAAGGCTACAGCCAAAATCCCGGACGTCTCACCCAGTCAGAGGGAGGCAGCAGTCCTAGAAATTCAAAGACTGCTCGACAAAAGAGTCATCCAAAAGTCCCACCAGGCCAAATAGGATCCAGAATTTACTCAAGATTCTTTTTACTGACAAAGAAAACGGAGGACTAGAAGCCAATTTTGGATCTCAGCAGATTGAACAAATCTGTTCAACAGACCAAATTTAGGATGATCTTGGTTCAGTCAATTCTTCCCTTTTTGGGAATGATGATTGGATGTGCTGTATAGATCTTCCAGATGCATATTACCATTTCAAGATGGACAAATGGTCCAGAGGATATCTATGCTTCCGGCTAGGAGCTAGTCATTATCAGTTTGGAGTGCTGCCCTTTGATCTCACCACAGCCCCCAGGGTGTTCACCAAATGCATGGCAGCGGTTGCAGCTCAATTCAGACTGCAAGGATTCTGGGTGTTTCTATATCTAGATGACTGGCTCCTCATTGCTCCCAGCAGGCATATCCTCGAAGAGGCTTGATACTATACTCTACAGCTCTGTTCCAACCTAGGCATTACTGTAAATTATGAAAAATCCAAGTTGGAGCCCTGCCAGCAGACAGAGTTCGTTGGAGCAAACATAAACACAATCACGAGCATCGCATCCCTACCCATAGATAGACTTCAAAGAATAAAATGTTAAGTCAGACAAACTGTTCACAACAACAAAGTACAAACAAGAATTCTCCTACAAGCTCTAGGATTTATGGCAGCTTCAATCACTCTAGTTCCACTGGTGAGATAGCACATGAGAATCCCTCAGTGGCTTCAAGCCTCTCAGTGGTCGATGTTACACCATCCAGTGCCTCATTTGATCACAGTTACCAACTGTTGCAAACAGGATCTTCACTGGTAGCTTGCACTTCATTGAAATTCTGATGTGCCATCCCTTTATTCCTCCTCAACACCAAACCATAGTGACCACGGACGCGTCCCAGATAAGGTGGGGGGACATTATCTGGAACAGACAGCCCAAGGCAATTGATCCCATCTAGAGGCCAATCTGCATATTAACATTCTAGAGATGAAGGCAGTGCTGTTAGTGTTGCAAGCATTCCATCCAACCCTCCCCTCAGGGACAATTGCATTCCAAACAGACAACATGGCAGTAATCTGGTATATCAAAAAGCAAGGGGGAACCAGATCCTGCCCCCTCTGTCGGGAAGCTCTCAGAGTTTGGCAGTGGGTGATTTCATCCAACTGTTTTCTCATTGCAACGCACATTCTGGGGAGTTCCAAAGTGATTGCAGACAAATTGAGCAGGAGTATTCTAATGCCTCTTGAGTGGTCTCTCAATTCGTCTGTGACGGAAAAGATATTCCATCAATGGGGCAGCCTTGCTGCGACCTATTTGCCTCCCCTCAGATCAACAAACGTAGCAGCTACTTTGCTCTGATCCCCCCCTCCGGGGGAGGCACTGAGGGAGACTCTTCTTCACAATTGGCCCCCTATCTACTCTATGCATTCCCCCCAATCCCTCTTATGCCCCAATTCCTGAAGAAAGCCATTAGGTTGAAGAGCAGGATAATCCTCATTGCCCCGTTCTGGCCTCAACAAATCTGGTTTCCCTTTCTTTGGCCTCATCTGGTTCAGAAACCCTTAAGTCTGTATCCAACCCTAGATATGTTGTCCCACCCAGATGGAATGGTTCACCTGATCTGCAAAACCTCAAGCTCACCGCATGGCTTTTTCAATTCTTATAATCATCAGGCATTACTGTCTTAGTTCCCAACTCAACAAATCATTTTGGCTAGAAAAAAACCCTCCACAAGAAAATTGTACCTCAGAAATTGGCACAAATTATGTCTGTGGATGTCTAAATTTAATACTGATATATATTTAGATCCAGCTGATAAGGTTCTAGACTTCTTGTCAATGCTTTTTGAAGCCGAAGCTTCAGCATCTACCATTCGAGCACATCTAGCTGCGATCTCCAGTTTCCATTTTGGTATCAATGGCTCATCTTTGATGTCCCATAAACTCTGCAAAGCCTTTTTGATGGGTTCCATAATGCTCAAATCCCCATATAAGGAACCTTCAGCTCCTTGGGACTTAAATTTAGTCCTCCAATCACTAATATATCTCCCTTTTGAAACTTCAGACAAATGCAATCTAAAATTCCAGTCTTGGAAAACATTGTTCTTGGTTGCCATCACTTCAGCCAGGAGAGTCTCAGAGATTCAAGCTTTATCATGTAAACCTCCTTATATAATTTTTCATAAAGACAGGGTCTCTTTGAGAACTAATCCTTCATTTCTGCCCAAGGTGGTTTCAGAATCCAAACTAAACCAAACTATTCAACTTCCAGTTTTCCTCCCCAATTATACTAACAAAGGTGAATAATATCTCCATTTATTAGATGTTCATAGACAACTTCACTTCTATATACACAGGACAACAGAGTTCAGAAGATCAGATCAATTTATTTTCTTTTCTTCAGTGGCAAAAGATAAACCTGTGCCCAAAATTACCCTAGCTAAGTGGATCAAGGACTGTATTACCTTTGTCTATAACAAAAGCAATTTACCACTTCAAAGATCAGTAAAGGCACACTCCACCAGAGCAGTAGCTACATCTGTAGTGTTTCTTTCCAAAGTTTCCTTAGATGACATTTATGCAGTGGCTACTTGGGCTTCTCCACATACCTTTGTTACTCATTACAAACTGGATATGGTCTCTAGGGGAAGGGCATCCTGGTCCTCAGGAATATTTTTCCATGAGACCTCCCAAGATATAGGTTGCTGGGGATTCTGTCCCACTGTCAAGGACTATGTGAAGATTGACAACATCAGATCTTTACATATCCTTGACATACTCCCCTCCTTCCTCTTATCTTAATGTTTCCGTAGGTGGCTCGGACCCCTCTATGTCAGAGGTCCTCTACTCTGGATTCAGGTAAGGTTTCTGTCTTCCTTTCTTCTTTTATGGTGGTGCTTGTCTGTCACTAGCTTATGCAAAGTTGATCTGAGGTATTTTGGTGAGGAGCATTGTGGGTAGAGCTGAGCTGGAGAGTTTTTTGATGCACACCAGCTGGAAAATTGGCCGAGTGAGTTCTGAACCCACTGTCAAGGATATGTGAAGATCGACAGCACAGATGGAATGTTATGTTATGATAAGACATAACTTCTTTTTATTCTCAGATCATATCTACTACATGGCGTGAAGTCATTGTCCTTTATATACTGCAGTAGTAGTCCATTATTAACTGACATGATACTTTCTGTAGTTAAACGCAAGATAGCCATAGCTCAAGAAAGTACTGAAGGTGTTCTTCTTTAGTCACTGTTGCAGTATTCCTTACAGTAGTATGTCCTGATAAGGGTAGCCTTACTTTGGCCAGCTTACCAAACCTGGGACGTTCCATGCACTGTATGTCAGATGTATGTCCTACATCTGAGGTGTAATGTACATAAGTGACATATAAGCACCAAACCCTCAGAACTTCTTTGCTGACAGTCCAAACAAAAAAATTTAAATGTGGTCTAAAGGTTGTATATCTCATACAGCTCACTGAGTCTAGGGTAGATAAGTATCCCACTGAGGACTCTTTTTTTCTCTTTGATTGTTTTATTATAGGCACATGTTATCCAGAAAGGGAAAATGTAAATTTGGGAGGTAGATTCCCCATAAGGATAGACATGACACATGCCTTGTTGGTTTGGATGTGGAACATGACCATAAGCAGTGTTCTGTTTGCTAGGCCTTTTTTCTTAATTCCCTGTGCAGCTGTCTTTCTTCCCTTTCCATCTGTCTAGAAAGTCAGTGACTTAAACTCCATGCTGAAGGAACTGTGGTTTTGGAATCCTTCTACCCAGACGTTCAGCTGCCTTTGAAACAGAAGCTGGAAAAAGCTAAGACTGGAGGATTCTGCTGTCCATCCTCTCCCAGGCATCTCTGCAGTGTCAGAAGAGACCAAGGAACATCTGGCTCTGATGCCTGCCTCCTTATGTGGTGACCCCACTGAAGGCCAGCTTGGGACATGTACTTCACACATGCTTGGACTTTTTTTTTTAATTTCTCCAAGTCTTTTGTGTTTCTAATACCATGACTGGAATGGACTCCCATTCCTAAGTCAAAGTGTGGTTGAAGTTCATAAAATTAGTATTGTTACAATCTTTAATGTCAGCCAGAAATGCTTTTTGCAGCATCCGCAATGTGCCCAATAATGACTCCTTGCAATTTGTACGGAATTACATGTATTGGGTATATATCTAAATAATATGATTGTAGATTCTTTTTTATAAGACCCATTGCTCCTACTACTATTGGAACTGTCTGGGTATCTTTCTTCTACATTGCTCTTGTTTCTGCCTGCAAATCCTAATATTTTATGACTTTATGTCTCTCTGTATGCAAGTCACTGGATGTAGCAATTTCAATGATCAGTGATACTTTTGTCTTCCTTTCATGGACGACTGTATCTGGTTTTCTTGCATCTGTCTTTTGAACTGTCAGTAATGGGTGATCCCATGTGATTTAGACTTCATCATTTTCTATGATGCTTTGTGGCTTATGTTTGTAGTGGTTTTCAGGTACTTCAGTATTATAATGTTTACACAATCGCCAGTCCAACAGTCTCGCCACATTATTATGCCTTTCAGTATATAGTCGTTCTGCCATTAGTCTGTCACAACCAGCAACAAGGTGTGCAACTGTTTCCAGTTCTGTTTTACAAAACCTACATTTGTCTGTTTCTCTCACATATTCAGTGGACTTTGTAAACCAGTATGTATGTAGTACACTATCTTGGGCCGCCAATATTAACCTTTCAACTTTTGGTTTGAATTCATCTCTCCTTAACCATTTCTGCATTAGATCCTGATCAACATAAGGTTGTTCCAGGAGTTTCTGTACTTCCAACTGTATTTATGCATTTTCCACATTTCTTGCCTTCTCAGCTGATCCTTCAGTTCATATTCTTTCTTTTGCTTTTTGGCGTATTCAGTTGCTGCCCGATTTTTATGTACTTCTGGTTTGATTTCCATTCCCACTTAATGCCAATATGCTTCTGCTCAACTAAGAAGGGAAATCATCTAGATTTATTCGCCTCATGTTTCAAAACTTTCACTATGTTTGGGTCATGTGAGGTCAGTAGATATGTATGCAGTCCCACGATTGCAGATCTATACATGTAATCAGTTTCAAGGAGGTCCATACCTCCTTTGGAACGGGGAATGTATAATCTTGGTGTGCACTGATTTTTATAAATCATTTGAGCATGAGGCCTCCTTCTTGTTTTCCTGTCCAATCTATTCAACACCTTTTGGGGCCAATCAGTCTCTCTAAAACTGTAAGTTAGGACAGGAAGAGCAAATTGGTTTATAGCTTGAACTTTGCTCCTAGATGTCAATGCTGTTTTCAGGATTAATTTAAGTTTTCTAAAATATTTCTTAATGAGTTTTATTTGCATTTGTTCATGTTTTATTGTTGATCCTTCATCAATAACCAAATATTTATGCACTCCCTCTTGCTCAAGTTCTTTTATATCTTTTATATCACATTCTTGCCCAAACTGATATTTTCTTGATGCTGCAGCTTTCCTGCTTTAAAGGTTGCATTTGCACATTTATCAAGACCAAATGACATACTTGTATCATCTGAAAAATGTTTGCCTACTTGCAGTTTTGCTTTCAGAGCCACATCTGATGAGCTGTGTAGTTTTAAATCGGTGATAAAGTGTTTGTTGCTTTCTGGGAATGAATTGATAGTCATGACCTAGTCTGTAAACAGACAGCTTAATTGGTTATGGGCAGGTCAAAAGAGCAGCGGTGACAGAGAGTCACCATGGTATATCCCCCTTTGGATTTTTTCCCTGGAATAATAATTTGTCCTTTAACACGGCTTAACTGCAAAGTGGTTTGCCACTGTTTCATGGTCGCTGTGATATAGTGTATCAATGTAAGGTCTATCTTATACATTTTTCAGTACTCTTTTACCCATGAATGTCGGATACTGTCAAATGCTTCTTTGTAGTCTATCCATGCCATACTTAGATTCTTCCCCTTTTTACCGTACTCCACTGGCTTTATTTAACAACAAATGATCATTTGTTCCACATGACTTACTTTCGTTACCCTTTCGTTCTTTTGCCATAATTGAATTTTCTTCTAAATTATTATAAACTCTGTTGGTATCAATTCCGGTGTATAGTTTGTACGTCATTGGAAGGCAAATTATCGGTCTGTAATTTTTAGGGTAGCTTGCAGGTTCACTCTTAAGAAGGAACATTGTTTTTCCTTTTGTTAGCCTGACTGATGTCTGTTCAAGGTGTGCATATAAATAGTTCTTACTCATGGCTAAATCTTCATGCAAAGATGTTAATACTTTTAACCAAAGGTTAGGTACTGCATCTGGGCTTGGTGTTTTCCAATTAGAGTCTTTTATTTAAGTTTGTTTCAGTCTCTCTGGCCATTATGTCATCCCATTTCATATCCTGTACATTTCAAGTTCTTAGTCTTTCTCTTACTTTTTCTGTCCATTTAGTATCTTTGTTACGTTCCACAGGATCTGATAAATACGTCTCCAAAATGTATCTATTTCTTCTTTTTTTTGTGATTTTTCAATTCCTTTTAACTTGTTTCAGAATGTTCTAGAAAACTTTTTTGGGTCATCAATAAATTGCTTATTTTGTAATTTTTCTTTATATTTATGTGTGTTTCTTCTAAATTTTGCTGCCTGTGCTATTTATAGTTTGTTATTTGCAATAGTGCATGATAAATCCTGATCCATTATAATACTGCGCATTGCTTTTATCACATCTGTCTGAGTATTTTTGCTGATCTATTTTCTCTTCTATGCTCTTCTAACAGTGACACTTCTTGTCTTAATTTCTTTATAGTTTTCTCTACTCGATACTTCCATGGTAGTATTCAGTTTCTCCCCATCCTTTCCCTTACTACGCTGTGTTCTTGCGGTAGGACTTTATCTGATATTAATTTGGCTGCACAGTAATGTATCTTATTTACTTCTGTTATATCGCATGAATTTCTTTGGACAGTCCTAATCACTTTGTTCATTTGTTTTATCAAACTTCTAACTTTCTGGGTTTTATTGAACTTCTGCAGTCTGTTTCTTTCATCGTTCTTAATATGTCTATCCATCTCTGTTAAATCAAGTAACTCTTCTCTTAGATAATTTTCTTCTAAACTGAAGGCACATTCTTTGTTCGCCATTTCCTACTGTCATTCTATAGAAAGTTCCAGAGCTTCTTCCTGTGCCAGGTTCTCTTCACTTTCACCCTGTGTTATCCGTTGATCTTTCATATGGGAACTCACTGGCCTATCACTCCACGGTATTGATTGTGTCAAAGTTGCCACAGTTTCCTGTTCTTGCCCTTGCTTTATGGCACTAACTAAACCCTTGTACCGGTTTTCTGTGGAAGGCTCCAAAGTATCTTCGTATGTGCTCCATTGGTTTCTCCTTAATTTGGATGTCCATTGATCTATCCTGTTGTGTTGTTATCCGAGTTAAATTTTCTACACTAAATCCTTCACTTTGCGGGTAATCCATAACCTCAATTTCTATTTCTTTAACTTCTCCATTGCTAATCTTCTTTTCCTCTTTGTTTTCTCATTTTTTTGTATTGTAAAATTTTCCATATCTGGATGTCTTTGCTTGTATTCACTTTGTAAATATTCTATAACTTCAGCTTCTATTTTTTCAACTTCTACTTGAGTAATCTTTTGTTCTACATTCCCTCTTTGTGATCTTATTTTTTATTGTGAAATTTTCCATATCTGGATGCCTGCCTTTGCCTATATTTCTTTTTGACTATCTTTGGGGCTGCCATTTTTGTGATGATTAATTGGCTTTTTCATTTGCATAAATATTACACTGTATCAAATCTCCCTTTCTTTCCCATGTCCATATTTCTTTCTTATATCTTTCAAACGTCTCTAAATTTTGTTCTTTAAATTTTTGCACTTCCTCAGTTGCATCTTTTTCCAAATGGCACAAGATTTCTTGGTCTATATAGTGTTTTTCACTGATTGTTTGAATTAATGAACACAATTTTTTATTTGAAGCTTCTGACAGTTTTTCTTGTAGAAGTATTTTTCTTTCCCTAATTTCTCTCTTACTCTTTTCATATATTTTTTGTATGGAAATTCTGGACTTCTTGCATAATAGTGACAATACATAATTTCTTTCATATTCTCAGTAGACCACTCATCACCTATCAGTTTTTGTGATTTTTGTGGAGTGCTACTTCCTTCTACAACAGGGGGGCCATCCTCCCTGTGGGCCTGACCTAGCCCATTGTAGGAATATTTTCCATGTCTTGAGGATTCTACACTGTCATTTTTTCCAGTCCTGGTACCAGTGCACCTACCAGGATTGGGCACTTTTTTATCTTCGGACTTGTGCACGCAGCTATCTTCTTTATTTTTTAACCTACTTCTGTCCATGATGTATGCTACATAAAATGCAATCTATATATCAGTGTCATCTTGGTGAGATTTTGTAAAAAAATAGGGTCTACCTCATGAAGGTACTCACCAAGACTTGAAGATGAATTTGGTTCCAGCAATGCTTCTCTCCTTTTGCTGATTTTATCATTTCTCCATTCAGACCCCCTGCAGTGTCAGAAGAGAGCAAGGAACAGCTGGTTCTAATGCTTGCCTCCTTATGTGGTGACCCCACTGAAGGCTGGCATGGGACATGTACTTCACACATCCTCTAAGGCTGAGCTGATGTGCATTGAGGCAAGGAGGAGGAACTGGGGGCAGTAATTTCTGAAGGGCCTAGAGGGAGTCTACAATTTCTAGTGAGGGCAGAAATACCAGGTTCTCTCATAATCTAAGCCAGGTTCAGAACCTCCAAGGTTTGTCAGGGCAGACTTCCCCCTCAAATAAGAAACAACAAAAAAGTATTTTGCTCCTGTTCTTAAGGACTAGGAGAATCACACACAAGATTTCACCCAAGGTCTTTTTAAAGCCGATATGTCTTTGAAGCCTCCTCAGTGTTTGACTGTTCCATCTCCTGTAGGGCTTAATTCTATGTCCACTCCTAAAAAGACTGCAGACACTTCTTCATCTGATGATGAGGATTTAGATTTTGGGAATGAGTCTTTATGTTATTCTTCCCAGATTCATTCACCTATTGCTTTGGGCTCTAATAAGTGGGATTCTCTTTTCCTTGATTCCCCAGTTGAAAAACTTTCCTTTGGGGATATTCTTATTAGAATGATGGAGTATTTTAAGTGGGAAAGCTCTCAGATGTCTGAGGTTTGAAAGAGGTACTATGATCTTTTATAGATGGGTTATTCTAGACCTTCTGCATTACCTCCTGTTCTGGACGCTGTTTTAGTTTCTTTTACATCTGCTTCTCAAGCCCGTGAGCCTCATTCTCCTACCCCTAGGGCCTTCATAAGGTCCCTGAGGTGCAGGAGTATTTGTACAAGAATTCTTCATCAGACCTCAAATCATTCCTCTCTCAACTGACAAGTTAACTAAGTTATTTGCTTTTTCCAAACTTTTACCATTTGACAAGGACAGCAGAGCCATGCATAAGTATGGCAAGAAGGTGTATACCTCTGTTACTTTGGCTTTTAGGGCCCTCATTTATCAAGCACATATGACCAGATATGTACTTTCCCTTCATGCCAAATTAGAGGGTGTTTTATTGGCTATACCTGAGCCTGATACTAAAACTTCAAACCTTTCATTACTTAGTTCTGCTTTACATGGAGCTCGCCATTCAATTAAGTACAGCTGTAATGCTTCATCTAGGGCAGCTGTGTCAGGGTCAGTCATTAGAAAGTATTCCTGTCTTAGGCTTCAATCTCTCCCAAATGATGTAAAGGTAAAATTATTAGATTCTCCTCTAGATACACAGAACCTGTTTGGCTTTGCTGCTGCAGATCTCTTTAAAGATTTGCAAGGGAAAGGGAAGGTCATGCAGGACCTTAAACATATTGTCCTTTCATCTATTCCTAAATATTAAGGGAACTACCCTCTAAAGCAGGTCCTATTGTGCTTAAGTATCCTACATAGACTTTAAAGGGTAAAATACCTTCTAAATTAGTTTTATTCTTAAAAAAAGTCCTGCTTCCATGGAGAAAAAGTCTTCCTTTCAGGACAAACCAGCTTCCATTTGACAGTCATATTCTTCTACTCAGTCAGATTTCTCTTTCTCAAAGGTTAACTTTGTCCTTTCCCATTTGGCAAAAAAAAATCACACGAGACGTACGGGTTCTGTCCATAATTCACAATAGCTATTACATGTTGTGGAAGTCCCCCCCGTTTCTTTTCAGGCATTCATCAGCCTCCCCTTTGACAGTTGCTTTATTTTCCTGTTCTTCTTTACGACCTGTTGGTTCAAGGTACTATTCAACCAGCGTTTCTTTGCCAGAAGGGTAATGATTCCTACTCCAGGATGTTTTTGACTCCCTGGAAGGAGGCCCCTTGGAGACCTTTCCTTTATCAATACCTTTCTCAAAGTTCCCTCTTTCAAAATGTTGACTCTTTAGACTCTTTTCCCAGTGCTTCTACCTCAAGCTTTTCTGGTTTCTCTGGACCTCAAGGACATCTACATATTTCTTATTTATCTTCTCTTCAAGAATTTTTTGTGCTTCTCAGTATCTTCCTTGCAGTATCAATTCTCTGCTTTGTCATTTGGTCTTTCCACAGCACTATGGGTCATTACCAAATGCCTTTTGTATGCTCCATGATGTTCAGATATTTCCTTATTCAAGCTCACTCTCAGCAGGCTGTACTGCAAGGCATTGAATTCAGAATGCTTTTTCTTCACAATGTAGGCTTCACTCTAAATCTAGTGTAGGCTTCACTCTAAATCTAAGTCGGTCAGTTCTGATGCCTTCTCAGGACCAAGTTTTCTTGGGATGCAAGATTCAGACCTTTACTATGATGGCTTTTCTTCCTCCTCCTAAAGTCCTGTCTTTGACAACTTACTTTCAGTCCCTTCTTCTTTGCAAGAGACCTCATTAAGAGAGTTTCTGTGAGCCTTGTGGTCCATGGTATCCACTATTCCCATGGTTCCCTTTGCCAGGCTCCATATGAGGAAGGTCCAGTGGTATCTGAAAACAACGAGGCTGCAGCATTGTCATCCCCTGGACTTCTGCATTTCCTCTCTTCCCTTGCTTAAGAAAGACATTTCTGTGGTGAATTAAACAGAAATGTCTAAGTACACTTCTTCCTTTTCTGGTACCTCTCCCAACTCAGGAGCTGTTTATGGATGCTTCAGACCTAGTCTGAGGAGTTTGTTCCAACAACAATGGGGTTCAGGGTGTCAGGTCTCATCAAGAAGGAAAAGAGCATATCAGTATCAAGGAAATGAAAGCTCTGATCCAGGCTCTTCAGGCTCTGGTCTCCAGTTTTACTCAGGGTCTTCACAGACAACACCACTGTTAAAAGGGGAACAAAGTCTTACTGTATTTGCAGGCTGGTCTTTATAGCATGGTATGTTGCCATAGGTCATCAGTAGATGCTGCAGACAGTCTACATTCCTTCAGAATACAGTGTAGTGGTAGGCAGTCTGAAAAGATCCAGGGTGGATCCTCATTAATGGATACTACACAGAGAGGTTTTCCTGGACATTGTACATTGGTGGGGTACTCTTCAAGTAGATATTTTTCCTCCTCTCAAAACCGACAGTTGTGTTCTCTTCTTGAGTGCCAAGTCCACTGGCATGGAAATTGGATGCCATGTATTTTCTTGGAGAGGGATGTTCCTGAATGCCTTTCCCTTTGTTACTAAAGGTTATGCATAAGATTATGTAGGATTGGCCCAAAATCTTGTTGACTCTGGTTTTTGTCCAGATGTCATTGATTTTCCCTTTTTTCACCTGGTCAGGGGCAGTCATCACCAGTTATCCCACAGAATGAATCTACTTACAAAGGACAAGGGATGTCTAATTCACCCTCATCTTCTTACCTTACAATCGACTCTTTGGGTGCTAACATTTTGATTCCTTTTCAGCACCAGTTTTCTGAGGACATGCTTTGGCTTTTGCAGGAGGCCAAAAAACCCACTACTAGAAGATCTTATGTTGATAAGTGGAAAAGATTTTCTTCTTCGCATTCATTACAAAATGAACAGGACCCTCTTTTGGTGAGTATTACTACTGTTCTTTCTTATTGGTATGAGTTGCTCAATTCTGGTCTGGCATACTCTTCTGTTTAACCTCATTTGTCAGCCATTGCTGTTTGCTCCGTCTGGATCCACCACTTTCTTCTTGGTTTGATGTCAAACATTTTTTCAAAGGCAACCTTCATTTGCAGCCTCCAAGACAACCCATTCCTCCTTATTGTGACCTGAACTTTGCTTTTGAAAGGTTAACTTAGCCATCTTTTGAAGCAGAAGCATTTTCCACTTTGAAATTGTGTACCTAGAAAACTGTCTTTGCTGGTGGCTCTGACATTTGCCAATAGAGTCTTTGAACTTCAGGCCTTTAAGGCAGTTCCTCCTTTTCTGGTTTTCCACAGAGGGGGAAGAGAGAGAGAGAGAGAGAGAGAGAGAGCATCTCTTAGAACCAGTGATACTTTAATGCCTAAAGTGGTGAATGATGTCTTTTTGAATCGGACCATCCATCTTTTCAACTTCTTTTGTTCTCTTCAAAACAGAAGTGAGAGGAATCTTCATCCTTTGTCTTTGCATGGATAGCTCAGATATTACTTAGATAAAACTAAAGATATTAGGAAATCTGAGCAACTATTTGTTAATGTTCAAGACAAAAAATGGATTAGCAATTTCTAAACAAACTATTTTTTTCTTGGATTTCTAAAGCCATTTTTGTTCTTTTCATGACAAACAGCTTTCTTCTGTTTGTGTTTATTATACTAGGGTGGTTACTTCTGGAGCTTTTTTTAAGGGTCTCAATGTTGAATCCATTTTGGAAGCTGCTACTCTGTCTTTTCTGCATACTTTACTAAGCACTATAAGTTGGATGCAATTTTTAGGGCTAGAACAAGTTTTGCTACGTCCATCCTCTGTCGTTTGTTGTAGGTGAAAGTATTGATGAGACTGTACTATATTGGAATTAACTGGAAACAAGTGACATGAGTGTGGAATGAAAGTCTTTATCTGTTAATTACCCAAACTCTTTCTGAACATGTGCCAGTCTCTCCTTTATTGGCCAAGTCTTGTGTACTTTTCAGAATGGATTCTCCAAATACTATACTTCATTCAGTAAGGCTTTATTAGATGTTCACAATATCCGAATGCTGTCTTCATTAACAGTGCTGATAAACAATAACAGTCTGTAGAAATGCTTGGATGCTGGTTAGTAATAATAGTGCCGCTAAATATATCCAAAGTTTCTGCATGTATATTCCGATTGTCCTGAATAATATAAACAAAAACAGTCTTTATTTGACCTGTCTTCTGTACTAAGACTTGAATGTCTGTAATAGCTTTCTTTCTAAAATACTGGATATTTAATCTTTTCTGTATGGCAGTTCGAACTAACTGACTTCCCAAACTGTATCTGAAGTATATTTTAATAATACAAAAACTCTGTAATGCTTTCACGCCTCCTTAGCCTTGGTTCTCAAGCCTTGTCTTGTTTTACAGTCTTGCAGGTGCCTAGCTGTCCTGTTATTTAACATTCCTTTGATTCTACCCTTGAGAAAGAGAACAGAAAAAGAACAGTCTGTAGCCTTCCCTTGGGAACTGTTATCTCTCATGCTTAACCAGCAATGTTATTCTTTCTTTCTGCTTAAATGTCTTTTCTAAAATGTATGCATAAATGAAACACAATTCTGACACTACATTTCTAGGCCTATTTTACGTTTTAGCCTGTTTAATGCCTAATAACTACTTTAAAATGGAAATCCCAAATCTAACAGTAGGGTTCCTCTATTTCTTCCTCCTTCTCTCATTCTTTACACTAGCTTTTCTACTTTCCCTGTTGTAAGGAATACTGCAGCAATGATTAAGGAAGGACATAGTATAGTTGTTGAAGAACTTACCATAACAGCAGATGTCCTGCTTACCAGTGTTGCAGTATTTTGCCCCTACAGCCTTCCCCAATTAAGTTTTCTCTTTTTCTTTTAGTCAAAGAGACTTATTTTCCTTTTTCTTGATGTACATGTACAGAGTTTCTTTTCTTCCTCATTTGTTTGCTCCCGTTCTTCTGGGGCAGTTCAGTTCTCAGGGTTTGGTGCTTGTATTTCACTTTGTGTCTTATACCTCGTATGTAGAACATGCATCTGACATACACCACATGGAAGTACCAAGGCTTTAATAGGCTGGTCAGGCATACAGCTACCCTTGGCAGGGCATCCCTATTGTAAGCAATACTGCAACAGTAGTAAGTGGGGCATCTACTGTCATGGTACATTTTTTATACAACAGCACTTTCTTAAGTAAGAGACTGTAGAGCTGGAAAGTGTTAATTTCTCAGTTAGACTTGTATGTGCCTGGAAAGTTTTTGTGCCAAGCATGGCTTTGAATGTCAGCTAGTTTTATTTGAAACCTCTGCTTAGAATGTACAGCACATAGTCAGTATAATGTAATGTAATGTTCTGCTAAAGATAAACACAACTGAACTAAAGTGGTTAGAATACAGTACTCAATGATTTCTTAAGCTGCAGAATAAATTAATGCTTTAATTAAAGTTAAGCTCATTTAATTTTGCAAACAGAAAAGATGACTATATGAATAGCAAAAGGAACTAAATTGAGGTAATGGCAGTTAAACCTCTGTAAGGTTGTTATGTAGTAACCTGGAATCCTCTCTGCAGAGCTTTGGAAAAAACTTCTTTAGAGAAATAGTCTTCCTACACAGATAAAAAAACTTATCCTGCAGTTACACTCTTAAAGTTTTAAAGCATTCCTTCCCATTGGTGGCGTATCATTTTGAAACACCTTTATTAAAATATCACTTAAGACATAGACACACGTACATTAATAGAAAAGAAAACAAAACCATATTAAGACATTTCCCCTTTACATGTTATCTTTCTTTATAACAACTCAGTCCAACTTTACAAAAATCACTCAGTTCTGCCTTCCCTTAGACCTCACTCCTCCTCCTGAAGATTATTCTGCAAGTATTGTTTCCAGAAATTTCCTTTATTTCTATGCAACTTGTTCCTTCCCTTTTCTAAAGAACCCTCTTCCAGTTATTTTCTTTTTTTTACAATATTCAGTACTTCACATACATTTGGTTTAAATTTTGATTTCCATTTTCTAGTAGTTGCTTTTTTGGTAGCCAACAGAATTAAACGTAATAAGGCCTTACTATGACTAGGCAATTAAGATCCAGTGTCTCAGCTGAAAATAATTATTTCCTTAGTTGCAGCCATTTTCCCCAACAGTATTTCTGACAGAGTACTCTGTAAGGAATTTTTTAACATCTGCCTACAAATTACCATTTGAAAAAACATGTTCCCAGTTACCTCATTCTTCCCCATCACAACTCCCAATGTTTTCTGTCTACCCGAGGGAAGAAATCTTTGAAGTCTACTTGGGGGATAAAAATACCTTTGGAAACACAACTTCTAAACCTTTTGAACTTTCTTGCGCACTTAGGAGCCATACAGATGTCCTTCCTTTATTCCCTTGTATAGTCTTTTTCCAGTCTCTTTTTCTCAATATTTTCTATGTTCCTCTGATTGATTCTTCCAGTTATTATACAGTATTTTATATGCCACACTAATTATCCCATTTTAACAGCATTTTCTGTTCTAGATTCACCTAAAAACTCTACCAGATCAGGTCATTCACTAAGGACCCCCATATCACATTCTCTTTACCTGTACTTGGATATCAAGTCCTGATAAGGAAGGCAGCCTCTAACCTGCAGTTCAGAGTTCTTCTGGCTTTATCCATCTCCTTTATTTTTCACTGTCTGGTTATTTACCCCCATGTCTTGGTTCCTTTGCCAGTTTTCTCCAGTAAAGTCCAGCCTCCTCTTGCCTATTTTCTGTAGCCCAATTTGCAGCTATTTCTATTGGAAATTTCTCATTTCCCATTTACAGAAGACTGAATGCTGTAATTAAATCAAAAGTTGCTTCAGCAAAGTATTAGTTTAAGGGTATACACACTTATGCAACCAGCTTATTGCATGTTTTTTTATTTTTTATATTTTTTCCCCTAACAGATTTGTTTGTTTTTCAACTGAATTGTACAGGTTATAGGTCACATTAAAGGTGGGAAAAGTTTTTAAATGATTTATTGTGGTCTCATTTTTTATATCACAAAAACCTGGCATTTTAACACGTGTGTGAACACTTTTTATACCCACTGTAAATGTTGGTTTAGTTCTTAGAATACCTTCTGCAACATTATGATTATAATATTCTGTATGATGGTTATTATTTTCCTTAAGGATCCGAATCCAAAATCACATACTCTCCTTTTTTCTCAAAATCTCAAAATATCCCTTCAAATCAGGTAATCCTAAACCAACCTGTTCTATTGGAAATATTAGCTTATCCCACTTGACTCTTGCCTTCTTTTCTTTCAAGATATGTTTCTTCAATTCTTTATTAATTATTGTCTACAACTTTTTCTCTGGTTGCTAAAAATATGTCTGGCCTGTATATAAAAGTAAAGGGACTAAAAGCATTTTCACTCTTTGTTTCTTACTATCCATATCCATAAACAAGACTTTCCAAGTTCTCACCTTTTGTATTAGCTTTTGTTCAGTTTCTTCCTACAGATCCATATCCTTACATAGCAGAAGCCTTTTTAATTTATAGTCCTAAACACTTCATCTTATCTATTGCTGAACCGGGTCATGAGTGGGTACATAATTTATGGCTATAGCCTTTGTTTTATCTTCATTAATTTTATATCCCAAAAGACTTGAAACTGCCTCAAAATGTTCCACAACACCAAGATGTTCTTTTCTGGAGTTATCATTACAACAAAATGTCTACAAATAAAGCTGTCTTTTCTTGATTAGCATGCCAATTATATTCTTGAATTTCTGAGTCCATTATTTTCTTTGCCAGTGGCTGTAAATGTAAAGTAACAAAGAGGAAAGAGGACACCCCTGCCTGGTTCCTCTGTTCAGACATATCTTATTGGAGAGGAACCCTCCCACGTTAACTTTTGCCTGTGATCCTTCATGTATTTATTTACTTTATTTAGTGATATTTGTTTACCAGGAAGGTCTGACTGGGACTGTTGTGCCCATTTTCAGTGGAGGCCCAGGGAGAACAGCTCCAAGACCAACAATATTTTAAAACATAGCATAAGATAACAAAGCAAAAATAAAACAATACACACAGCAGTATAACATTTTACAGTAATTATACACAGCTTAAATAAAAACATTTTTTTCTTTTTTGTACACGTTTAGATGGTAGAAGAAAAGCAATTAAATCACATGGTGATGCAACAGGTTACATTACTGGAAGACTGTCATAATAAAAAGTGTAAGGTCATCTTCCACATGATATAAAAGCAAAGTATAATCATTACATTACTTGTACATTAGGTTGAGTGAATTAATATGGTTTTAATGCTGTTTATTTAAGGCTTAATTTAAGATATGAAAAAGATGAATGAATTGCCTAGTGAGAAATTAATAAGACATAGCAGGTGACTTGAGAAAAATGAGGAGCTGACATAGCATGAGAGTAGTAGGGAGAGGAGGAATAAGTGGAAATAGGAGAGATTAAAGGAGGCAGAGCAGAGGCAAGAAATGTTCTCATAGGTTCATAGGTTCATACTAGGCTATCTGCCCAAGGGCATTTATAAGCCTAGCCAGAGTATGTTTGGCTTTCGCCACCCATTTTAAATTAATTTTGCTATGCCCTTTTTCGAGGTTAGTATACTGTGCCTCTGTCTAACAGTGACACAGAAGTGATACCCGGGGTAAACCTATGATCTCCCATCCACTCATCAAGATTCCTCTTGAAGAGAGTCAATGAGGGACTCTGCCTAACCTGGACTGGGATTTTATTCCAGAGTGAAGGGAGCCTCTGGGTTATGAATCTGTCCCTCCAGCATGTCCTATTTATTTCAGTGCTGAGGTTCAAGTCTCTCGAGCATGTAGCTCGATGGGATTTGGATTTTTTGAGGTTCAGCATGTCCCTTAATTCCGGGTTGGACATGGCTTTATACGTCAGGCACAGGTCGCCTCTGAGCAGGCGGTATGCCACTGAGTAGAGCTGGAGTTTCTTTAACCGGGCAGCATATGGCATCTGTTTGAGCCCTTTGATCCTCTTGGTGAGGTACTTTTGGAGTCTTTCCAGTTGCTGCAGGTGTTTGGTAAGGTACATCCCAAAAGGGGCATTGTACTCGATTATGGGCCTGATGAGGGATGAGTAAAGAGGCACGATGACCTCCCCTAATCTAGATGTGAATCCCTTCATGATTAGGTGGGCTATATAAAATGTTTTTTTAACCACTTTGGCCACGTGGTTGTCAAATGAGAGATTGCTTAATAATGTTCTCCAACAAAATAACAATATGACAATGTTAACATAGAGATCCAATGAGTGCTCGAACACCCTTAGTAATATCCCTTCGAATTTCGTTGTATGGCCAGCCTTTAGTAACAAAAAATCCTTTTGTACTAAACAATGTAACCTTCTTGTAGCAGCAATGAAAACTCTGCGACTATAAACAGTGATAACCTTCTTGTAACAGCAATAAAAACTCTGTGACTGTAAACAGTGTAATTCTTGTTGTTCCTTTAAACAGCTTACCAGTCCAAAAGTATATAAAACTTATTTATTGTAACGTAGCGTATATTAAAACAGTGCTTTGAAAAACAGTCCCATTCACATTTCCTGCACACTCGCTCGCTAGATATACAATCCAAAATGCGTTAATGCGTTATGCGTTAAGGTACCAAGTACAAAACAAGATCAATGCATAACCTCGTTGGTGTGCAGAATGCGATACTGACTCAATACACTGAAAAAGCTGAAAAAACTGTCATGAACAATAAAACGTAAACAAGTTTAGCGCTTTCACCCAAATCTTATGGGCTTCTTCAGAACACCGTTGTTCAAGACAATCAAGTATTTAAAACCTTTTTGGCACCAACACAAGCCCTAACTGTTTGAATATTTAAAGTGACATTACTCTGTGCGTAACTGTTATGTATTGTTTATATTTCTAACTTGGTCACTTTTTCTAAAAGATTCATTTCAAAGTAACTTGGCAATAAATATTAAAATTAAATATTATGTGTCATACTAACTAATTGATAACAATAATTAATACTTAGTTATTTTATGCTTATGTAAATAATACTAACAAACTATATAAAATCAAATTAATACACTGATTATACAACACTACAATATGAAATACATTTCAAATATGTGACTGATGGTCCTGATGTTTGTTGATTAATTAGTTAGTTGTTCAACTAGTGTCCTTCCACTAAGCTATCTATGCCTAATTTTTTATATGTACATTCTATAATTTATTGATATATTTAATACTAAATTCAATTCATATATCAATTAAACTAGAATGTTTAATAATTATAAAACTAATTAATAAAATCTTATACTGAAATACTGTACTAAAATAAATAGAATAGTGTACTAAAATAAATAGAAATAAATAAAATTAAAAGCTGGAATGGAAATGGAACTACAATCCCCTGAACCATGCAACTGTTATGCAATTCCTAATAAGATGTTGTCTACATTCCTTTACTAAGTGACAGCTCCATGTTATACTAGATGTAGTGGCTAATACTCTTACTTATTAACCTCCAAAATAGCTTTCAATGAAATACTGTCATTGAGTCCTGGGGGGGGTAGTTGCATCTGTATAGATTTGCCACAATGCTTCTCTATAATTTAGATATTTTTTATTGTCCCTACCCCTAGGATCATAACAAACTTGATCTAATAGGGCAAACTTGAAATGATGTTTGGGACCTGCAAGTGCTATGTGCTTAAATAATGCACTTTTCTGATCTTTCTTTCTAATATTATACATATGCTCATATATACGTTTTTTTAAACATCTTTCCGTTTTCCCCACATAATAACCCAAACACTCCTGACAAACTGCAACATAGACAACCATCTTGGAATTGCAATTCCCTTTTATGGGTCTGATTCTGGATCTAATAATGTTGTTAAGTTTGATTTCCTTCATATCTAGAATAAAGTTACATTGTCTACATGAACCACATTTTTTTGTATTTTGATCTCTACCATTCTCTTTATTTCCATAAGATCTATTTCCTTTTTCCAATAATCTTTTGATGTTGCTTCCCATTTTGTATACCATTACTGGTTGATCTCCTATTGTTTTTCTTAATATTTCATCACTAGATATTAAATACCAGTACTGTCTAATGATTTGCATAACCTCATCAACTGTAGGACTGTACAACATAATTAGTGCTTTTAATTTGTTCCTATTTGTACAGTCCTTTCCCAATGTTTTGCCATTACTCCCATTACAATAATTAGTTTGATTTCCTAAACCTAACAAGGGTTTGTATTGGTTACCCCATAATCCTAGTACATATGTATCAGTGTCTCTTAATAATTTCTCAGGATAGTCTCTCTCTTGGAACATAGTGTGAATATATTTTATTTCATTTAATAATGTCTGGTATTCAGATGTCATTCTCATAGCTCTTATACATTGACCCTTATAAATATTTTGCTTCATCTTCTTAGGATGACAACTTCCATATGCCAAATAGTCATTTGAGAAGGTTTCCTTCCTATAAATTTTAGATTGTAATCTGCCATTATGTAAGTATACTAAGGTGTCTAAGTATGCCATACCACTTTTATTAAATGCATATGTAAATTTTAAAAATTCACTACTAGTATTGAGATACTGAATAAACTCCAGTAGTTTCTCTTCACTGGAATTCCAAATAATGTATATATCGTCTAGGAAACGTACATAATGAACTATATATTCAAAAAAGGAGCTGGGAAATATGGTGGTTTCTTCCCAGTCCAGCATAACCAGGTTGGCATATATGGGAGCACAAGCTGCTCCCATAGCTACCCCCCTGGTTTGCCTGAAGTATTCACCTTCATAATATATAAAGTTGTAGTCTAAAATCAAATCTAACATTTCAAGGAACAGACTGACTTCTTCCCATTTAATACCTGCATGTTTTCTTATACTATTTCCAAAAGCCTCTAGACCTGGAATTTGGGGAATACATGAAAATAAGTCTATAACATCTATTGTTACAAATTTGTATCCCTGATTCCATTTTTGAACTGGAAAATTCCTCAAAAGTTCCCACGAATCTTTGACAAGGTGAGGAATATGTTGGTATATATGTTTTAATTTGACATCAATATATTTACCCAATGGGTAGGTTTTAGACTGACTTCCTGAAATAATAGGTCTAAACGGTGGATCTGTAATGTCTTTATGTATTTTCGGAATTCCTACCATGGTAGCCAGTGTGGGATTCTGAATTTAGTATTAAATATATCAATAAATTATAGAATGTACATATAAAAAATTAGGCATAGATAGCTTAGTGGAAGGACACTAGTTGAACAACTAACTAATTAATCAACAAACATCAGGACCATCAGTCACATATTTGAAATGTATTTCATATTGTAGTGTTGTATAATCAGTGTATTAATTTGATTTTATATAGTTTGTTAGTATTATTTACATAAGCATACAATAACTAAGTATTAATTATTGTTATCAGTTAGTTAGTATGACACATAATATTTAATTTTAATATTTATTGCCAAGTTACTTTGAAATGAATCTTTTAGAAAAAGTGACCAAGTTAGAAATATAAACAATACATAGCAGTTACGCACAGAGTAATGTCACTTTAAATATTCAAACAGTTAGGGCTTGTGTTGGCGCCAAAAAGGTTTTAAATACTTGATTGTCTTGAACAACGGTGTTCTGAAGAAGCCCATAAGATTTGGGTGAAAGCGCTAAACTTGTTTACGTTTTATTGTTCATGACAGTTTTTTCAGCTTTTTCAGTGTATTGAGTCAGTATCGCATTCTGCACACCAACGAGGTTATGCATTGATCTTGTTTTGTACTTGGTACCTTAACGCATAACGCATTAACGCATTTTGGATTGTATATCTAGCGAGCGAGTGTGCAGGAAATGTGAATGGGACTGTTTTTCAAAGCACTGTTTTAATATACGCTACGTTACAATAAATAAGTTTTATATACTTTTGGACTGGTAAGCTGTTTAAAGGAACAACAAGAATTACACTGTTTACAGTCGCAGAGTTTTTATTGCTGTTACAAGAAGGTTATCACTGTTTATAGTCGCAGAGTTTTCATTGCTGCTACAAGAAGGTTACATTGTTTAGTACAAAAGGATTTTTTGTTACTAAAGGCTGGCCATACAACGAAATTCGAAGGGATATTACTAAGGGTGTTCGAGCAAATGAGAGATTGCTATCAACTTGGGTCCCCAGGTCCCTAATTACTTCTTCTGTACTTAATGGATTACCACCTATGTGGTAATTTGTGGGCACTTTGTTTTTGCCAAAGGGGATGACTATACACTTTTTGGCGTTTAGCTTGAGGCCATGGCTCTGGCACGAGTTGTCTGTTTCTATGAGGCCTTTTTGGAGGATGCTTGTGTCGGCTGGAGAGTCGATTATGGCGCCCAGTTTGCAGTCATCTGCGAACTTGGTCAGCCACAGTCCTTCTGTGTTGGCCTGTACCTCCGAGAAATATATACCGAACAAGAGAGGTCCCAGGACTGAGCCTTGTGGGATGCCACTTGTAACTGGTTTGGAGTCTGACATGGCTGCAGCAATTCTAACCATGTGGGTTCTGTCCTTGAGCCAGTTTGCAACCCATCTAGTGACATAGGGGTTTATATTTAAGCTGGTGAGCTTATCTATAATGCCCGAGTGGGGTATTGTATCAAAGGCTTTTGCGAGGTCCAGGTAGGCTGTGTGGACCACCTGCCCTTCGTCAATGGCCTTGGTGACGGTTTCAAAGAAGTCGACCAGGTTTAAGAGGCAGGATCTGCCCTTAACAAAGCTGAACTCGGTAGGATCCACTGTCTGTAGGTCCCCAATATCTTTATTTATGAGGTTCATGATGATCCTTTCCATAGCTTTGCAGACCAAGCTAGTCAGGCTTATGGGGCGATAGTTTCCAGGGTCTGTTGAGGCACCACCTTTGTGGAGAGGGACCACTGTTGCTGTACGCCACTCTTTGGGTACATATCCTGTAATAAGGCTGAGATTGAACAGTAGTTTTATGTTTGGGTTTAGCTCTTCTTGGAGTTTATGTAGGACGCAGCCCGGAACACCGTCTGGTCCCATTGATGCTGTATTTTTTGCTTTGGAGAGGGCGGCTCTTACCTGAGCATCTGAGATGTCAGGGGGGCAGCACTCTGCTGGGATAGATATTTGCCCTTTGGTGGGTAGTTTGCGCTGAACCTGTCAGCTAGGATGTTGGCAATGTCTGTGGGTTTGGTGTATTTTTTGTCATTTTGGACTAATTCTGAGCATATCTGGGAATTCCCACCCAGGTTCCTAACATAATTAAAGAAAGCCTTGTGATTATCCTTAGCGTCCTGTGCAATTTTTCTCTTGAAGCTGGCCTTAGACGATTTTATGAGTGCCCTTAGTTTTTTGCTAATACTGATCAGAGATGCCTTCCCTTTTTGGGATTTTGCTCTATCATGTAGTAGCTTCCTCCTTCTGTTGTATAGTTTGTTTATGGCTGGGGTCCACCAGACAGGACGTCTGCCTTTGGAGGATTGGGTCTTGGTTTTATTTGGCATTGCATGATCCATGCATTCCTGAAGGTGTTCATAGAATGCATTTATAAAGGATTCTGCGGTCTGGGCCGTATTTTTCACAGGCCCGGGGGCTTTGAAGGATTCCACTTCGGTTTTGAGGAGTGTGAAATTTGCTTTAGAGAAGTTTTTCACTGTGGTTTTCTGGGCAGGGGGGTGGGGTCGGGATGTGAATATCCAGTGAGATCAGTTTATGGTCTGATCTTACCAGTGAGGGATACACTTCTGGTATGGAGCATAGAGTCCCCATGTTGGTGATGATCAGGTCCAGTATGTTTTCCCCTCTTGTGGGAGTGGTAACAAGTTGTTCCATAGCATTTGAGTTTATGAATTCTAGGAACCTTTGGGCTAGGGTGTTGGAGCTAGAGTAATGCTCCCAGTCTATGTTTGGGTAGTTGAAGTCGCCCAATATAATGGTGTTTGGAGAGACCTTCATATTTTCCAGTGTTCTCAGGAAGGCCGAGTGGGGTTCCTGGGTTTGGGAGGGTGGTCTGTAGCAGGCTATAAACTGGAAGGCAGTTTTACCCACTGTTAGTTGCACATGGATAGTCTCTGATGCTTCATGCTTTGCCACCAACCTGGAGGTGTGGGTATCTTTGATGAATATCGATACTCCCCCTCCTTTTGTGTTTCTGTCCAAGTTTTGGGGCCGAAAAGCATGGTATGAGGTATAACCTGGTAGTGCTGGGGTGCTCTCGGGAGCCCTGAACCAGGTTTCTGTTACTGCACAGATATCGATGTTCTCCATGCTAAGGAAAGTTTCAAGTGCGTGCATCTTGAGGTTTAGACTTCTGGCATTGAGTAGCATTACTCTTAGTTTCTTATCCCTTGTGATACCTATGGAGGTGGGTTTGTCTTTTGAGCCTTGCCTAAAAAAGGCACTATGGGGGTAGCAAAAGCCTTAGCCAATATCAGAAAGCCCAGGGGTGACCGGTGCAAGCCGTCCCTAGCAAAGCATCGTGGCTTGTCGAGCATATCATCCCAGGCTGACAGGCATTGGATCCCCTTTGAATGACACCAGTACTTAATCCAATTGTTAAAATTGATCATCTTGTCTTCATATTGTGGCATCATTCTTGGTGAGGGTAAGATGCTACTCAAGGTCAGGGTCATACCGGCCTGGGCTACATGCTCAGAGAGCTCCTCTATGTCTCTTTTCATGTAGTCCAGGGAGGTACGTCTCAGGTCATTCACACCAGCATGGACAATGACTGAGTCATATTTGTACTTGCCTTGGAGTGACCTGAGTGCTTGTGTTATGTGGCGGATCCTAGCGCCCGACAGGCTGCTCACCGTGACTTTCTCCTTGTTCAGCCTGGTGAGCGGGACGTCAGTGTGCCTGACGATAGAGTCACCTATTACAAGTGTATCAGGTGTGTTGTTTAGCCTTAAGGGCTGTGACTGTTCGGCACACTGGCTTTGTGAGATATGTGTTGCACGTGTTTTGTTTTGGGGTAGCGGTTGCTTGGGTGTCTGCTTTGGAGGTCTCTGCTGCTTAGGCAGATCTTTATTTAGAGCCTCCAAGTATGTTTTTGTGTGATTATGTGTTTGGTTTGCTGTCGTGGTTGGTCTATGTGAGACTGGAATTGTAGTGAGTGTGGTTTCCTTCTCCTCCTGACTGGTTATGCCAGTACTGAGTTGAGAGAGCTTAGCCTCCAGTTTGGCTATATGGTTGCATCTCTCACATGTGTTGGAATTTGTTGGGAGGAGGAGAGGGTTGTTTGTGTACATGAGGCAGTTGTAACATTGCCTCAAGATTCCCAGGTTCACCAGCTGGACCAGAGAGGAGATTGACAACAGACCTTTGGACATGCTAGAATAATATTGGGAATTCCTTTATAATTGAAAACAAGGGCCAATGGGGAGTGAGGGTGTAGTGCTTTTAATTTTTAGTGCTGACTTGTATAATTGCTTTAGTGAGCAAGTACTAGGTAACTTAAGTGCAATGTGTTACAGGTAACTTAAATGCAAAAACGACAAACAGTAACTCAGAAGTTTACCCTGAATTAGAGGAGGAGCATATTAACAATTTGGATAATAATTGTTTTACGGAATATTTGAAGAAGGGTAGTTTACAATTTGTTCCAATTGTTAGTTGTAGGGAGTACCGACCTTTTGCTGCCGAGTAGGAGTATAGACATTGACCTGAGAATGTGATAGGTTTGTATACCAAGAATAGTAGTTTATCTTCTGATCTCAGAGATCTTTAAGGGAAGTACATGTTAAGCAATCATCAAAGGGCTGGCAGGCTGTTGGTTTGCTAATGATATTATGTGTAGTTAAGGTAGGAAAGTTGATGGGGAAGTTCACACCATTTAACGGAATGGAGCGTTGTACTGTGGTAGATGAAGGAAGTTATGTTGGTAGCAAACTTGGCTGTTTTATTATAGCAGATTTCTTGATTTGTTTTTAGGGAGGACAGGTCTGTAAGTTTATTAGGATTGGAGCCCTGTAAATTAGAGATGGTAGGAGATAAGTTTTGGCTAGAGTAATGTTTTATTTTTTTAACACTTAATTGAATTCCAAGTTGTGGTTCGATCCTCAGCCGGGGTGCCTTCTGTACGGAGTCTGCATGTCCTCCCTGTGGTCGTGTGGGTTTCTTCCAGGTGCTCTGGTTTCCTCCCACATCCCAAAGACATGCTGTAGGTGGATTGGACACACTAAATTGGCCCTAGGCGTGAGTGTGTGTGTGTGTGTGTGTGTGTGTGTGTGTGTGTGTGTGTGTGTGTGTGTGTGTGTGTGTGTCTGCCTTCTGTGGAAGGTTGGGTGCCTGGCTGGCAACTTGATATCTTAAAATTCTACTTCCAGTCATGAGCGGACAGGTGTTCTGCTGTGGCATCCCCTAACCAGGAAAAGTCGAAAGAAGAAGAAGAGGATTGAATTCCAAGTTTTACGTGTATATACTACCAAATAACCAAAAATATGTACCAAATATACCCTAAAAAGGACCGTAGCTCACTGCAAATGCTTACTTTCAAAAAATCACTTTTAATAGAAAACAAATGAAAACAAACCCCTGAGGGTTAAAACTGTTTTACGCACAGGTTAAGCTCTTTCATCAGAACAGTAAAATGTGTGTTGCTCCCTCCTATATAATACATTTTTAAAAAAATCAGGATCCAATGGGAATGCTCAATCAGTTATTAACCTTCTCATGAATAAAACATAACCTTATGAATATTCATTAATTCTGCTCATTCAACCTGCACAGTTTTGTATTACACCCTGCTGCCATACAGTTTCCTAGTATACCTATAAAACAATCACATGTGCTTATGTATGTCACATTTAGGTATAAAAACACATTATTTAACATATAAATGTGTTAAATTATTCTGCAGTAAAAAGTAGGTGCTTCTTAACACAATATTGCACTTGCATTATATAGTATAAGAATACATTTATGCAAAAAAAAAAAACATGTATAACATATAAAAATGCTCATATGTGCTGTGTTAAAAATATATACATCTTAACACTCAATATTGCACTTTTGTCATTTAACCATTATATCCTGACATGTTGCCTCCTTTCTTATTGTACCAACTTTCTTTTTTTATTTTACTATTCACTTGTTTCTAACTTTATTCTATGCGCACATGCCCTACTACATGTCATTCATATCCTTGAATCCAAGATTGGTTTAATGGGAATATAGTCATTCAACCCAGGTTCTTTGGTTGCATTTAACCAGAGTTGCCATTTGACATTTTATCAGCTAATTTGACCTTAACATTTCCTCCCCTTAAGTCCACCTTTACCTGTTCTAAAATCCCAAACTTAACACATGGCTTGCATAATGTTCTAGAAGTGGTGGATGATGTTTTTCTTGAATCCAGTTTAGCCCCTGATGCCCTACCTCCTGCCCCAGCTAAACCTGACAGGTACTACAGAGTACCTGATTCTCACAAATACCTGTAAAGGAACCCTGCTGCAGACCATGATGTCATTACACACGAACCCAAAGGAGCTAAGACTAGTTCTGCCAAGAATCCTCTTCCTTCTGACAAAGACTCCAGAGCTCTGAACAGATGGGGTAAGAAAGTATACACCTCTGCAACCTTAGCTATCAGAGCACTCAGTTGTCAGTTCCATATGTTACAATATCTACAACACACTTTGGAACAATTAACAACAGAAGATTGCTACCTCACCTGACGGTGCCAACTCAAAAGAGCTGGCAGAATTACTACACTCTGCTTGTCAAGTGGCCAAGCACTCACTACAATGTGGATGCGATGCCCTAGAAGCCTCTAGCAGGGCAGCAGTGACAGGATCTGTTATTAGAAGACATGCATGGCTGAAGGAACAAACTCTCCCTGATCATGTCAAGTCTAAACTTATTTGATGCACCCCTAGATAAGGAACGCCTGTTTGGGGAAAAAGCAGAAGAAGTGCTTAAAAAGAAGGAAGACAAAGCAAAATCTATGCAAACAGTAAAAGATTTCTTTCAAGTTCAACCTCCCAGATTCAGCAGAAACTTCCCCTCTAAACACTGGGCCTTTCCTGCACCCAGCAGACAGGGCCAAAGTAAGCCCCGCAGAGACAGGACATCCAGGCCCCCATCCCAAGGCCAGCAAAAAAGCAAACAACGGACCACGTCAGCCTGCAAGGCAGGGAGTTCTAAGCCAAGCTTCTGTGGTGAGCACTCACAATGACGCTCCCTCCCCCCTCTGCCCTCCTTTCACTCTTCTAAAACTGGGAGGAAGGCTCACCCTCTTCAAGGACAATTGGGTCTCTATAACCAAGGACCAATGGGTATTAAAAATCATTTCTCAGGGATACAGATTCTCCTTCAGCAAACTCCCAATTCCAAGAGGGTATCCAGACCCCCCCCCCAAACCAATGGGCAGAGGCATTACAACAGGTAAAAACCCTAATATCCCTGGGGGCAGTAGAATCTGTCCGTCCGGATCAAACAGGAAAAGATTTTTACTCCAGACTATTCCTTGTTCCCAGAAAAGAGGGCACTTGGCACCCCATCCTGGATCTATCCAAACTGAAAACCTCCTTGGTGGTCCCCAGATTCAAAATGCCAACCTTGCAGCAGCTCCTGCCTATGCTCGCTCAAAATGCCTGGCTGGTGACACTAGACCTAAAAGATGCCGACCTCCACATCCCCATCAGGGAATCGTGCAGAAAATTCCTGCGCTTCAGAGCAGGCAGTCAGCACTTTCAGTTCTTTGCACTGTCCTTTGGCTTATCTACTGCTCCCAGAGTATTCATCAAATGCTTGGCCCCAGCTATAGCTTTCTGCAGACAGAGACATACAGATTTACCCTTACCTGGACAACTGCCTCATTCAGGCGAACAGCAAAGAAAAGTTGCTCCAGGGCCTTCTCTTTGTCAAAAAAACTCCTAACTTCCCTAAGGTTCACCATCTACGAGAAAAGAAATCAAAGCAAAACCCCACCAGGAAAATTGTTTTTCTGGGAGTTGTGCTAGACACAGCAACCCTAATGGCCTTCCTATCCCCAGAAAAGCAGAGTTTCCTGCCTCTCTACTTCACCCAGCTACTTACAAAAGTCACTTCGCTGTGAGGAAGTTCCTGCAAGCTCTGGAATACATGGCATCTTGCATCCTCCTCATCCCTCTCACCAGGCTTCACATGAGAAAGATTCAGTGGTACTTAAAGAACATTTGGCATCAACACTCTCAGTCCCTAGAGACCACCCTCCCACTGATCCCTTGCATAAGGGATGAATTTCTCTGGTGGGCAGAGGCCTGTTCCATTAACAAGGGTCTTCCATTCATCCTCTGCCCTTCTGGCCAGACAATCACCACCAAAGCCTCAGACATAGCTTGGGGTGCTCACCTAGCAGGCAGGTGTACCCAAGGCCTTTGGAATGCCCAGCAACTTCACTTGCACATCAACCAGAAAGAAATGATGGCAGTGCAAATTTCTGACTCCCTTCCAACCACATTTCATGCCAGGGGTCCTCCTTATAAAAACAGACAACACCACAGTGATGTGGTACATCAACAAGCAGGGGGGCACCCAGTCTTACCCCCTGTGCAGGTTAGCCATGAGTCTCTGGCTTACTGCCACCTCCATGGGGCTACACCTAATTGGCCAGTACTTACCAGGAATCAACAACACACTGGCAGACCACCTAAGCAGAAACTTACTGGACCCCCATGAATGGCTGCTCCACAGAGCAATTTTTCTGCAAATCACCCAGGAGTGGGGGAACCCAGAGATGGACTTCTTTGCCTCGAACCGAAGTAAATATAGTGGAAAGAAATATCCAGGGAATTGTTATGGCTAGGCTTGTATAGGCCCTAGGGCCGATAGCCTAGTACCAACCTATGAACGTATGAACCTATGAACGAGTTTTGCACCAGGGAGTATCACCTCCTAGCATGGAAGGTGGATGCCTTGACCTTCCCCTGGAGCTCTCTCTTTGTGTATGCATACCCTCCCCTGCCACTTTTTCCCAAGGTTCTGATCAAAATAAGAGAGGAGAGACCAAAGGCCATCCTCATTGCTCCATATTGGCCCAGACAACATTGGTACCACTTACTATGCAGTCTGACCTTACAGCCCCCCAAGCTGATTTCCCTAAGGTCAGACCTCTTGACCCAGGAGAGGGGGAAGGTACTGTACCCAGACCTATAGACTCTCAAACTTTCAGCATGGCTCATACACTAAAAACTAACAAGAAGTTTCTGCTAAGCAAACAGGTCCTGTACATCATCACAGAGGCCAGAAGGCCCAGCACAAGAAAATCTTATGCAGGAAAATGGAAAAGATTCTGCTCCTGGAAGCAATCAAAAGGGGCCAGTACCGCCCAGCTTTACACCCACCCCCCCATCTTGGATTACTTAGCAGAGTTGCTCAATAGTGGCCTCTCCTTCTTCTGTATTAAAATCCATGCCTCGGCCATCTCTGCCCATTATGATTCAGACCCACCCCTCTTCTCTCATCCATTGGTTAAGCAATTCCTCAGAGGGGCTTCTAATATCAGGCCTCCCAGAAGACCTCCTTCTCCACCCTGGGACCTGAGTTATGTGTTAGAGAAACTAACCTTACCTCGTTTCAAACCTGCCGCTTCAAAAGAATTGAAATACCTCTCCTGGAAGACTGCCTTCCTACTAGCTATCACCTCTGCCAGAAGGGTCTCAGAATTTCAAGCTCTCATGGCTGTTGAGCCCTTCATAATTTTCCACGCAGACAGAGTCTCCCTGAGATCTAATCGCTCCTTTATGCCCAAGGTAGTATCTGATGTGACCATTAACCCGGCCATACACCTTCCCACCTTCTTTCCCAATCCCCAAAACAAGGGGGAAAGAATTCTACACTCACTAAATGTGCACAGACAACTCAGATACCATCTGGACCGCACTAAGCCATTCAGAAAAACTGGCCAGCTTCTTGTAAGCTTTGCCCCAGGAGCAGAGGGGAAGCCCATATCCAAACAATCCATTTCCAAATGGAGTTCACACTGTAGCCATTTCTGCTACAGACTACATGGGAAACCCATCCCTAGGTCAGTCCATACTCACTCCACTAGGGCAGTCATCACTTCCACTTCCTTCCTCAGAGGAGTACCTACCAGGGACATATTGGAAGCAGCCACCTGAACCTCTGTCCATACCTTTACAAACCATTACAACTTACCTCTCTTTTCGAAGTCTCGGACAGGGTTTGCCACCGCAATTCTGCAGGGCCTCCTGGCCCATACTTAGGACTCTATCTTTCCTTCCACCCTTTACCTCAGCTTTGGGAATTCTCCCACAGATGATGACAGCAACAGTGAAACATGAAGAACATAGTACAGTTGTGTACACTTACCATAAATGTAGATGCTCAAGTGTATTCACTGTTGCAGTCTTGGATTCCTTCCCTCCATCCCCCTTTTCTCATCTTCCCCTAGGGGACACATGCTTCCCAGGGTGGCTCTTAGCCACCAGGACCACTTCTCTCTTTTCCCTTGTGCTTCTTACGGGTTAGGGCAAGAAAAACTGATGTAATCATGTTGGCTGCCTTGCTTTATAGTGCTGATGACCTGATGTCAGACTACAGGCGACAGCAGCCAGCGCACAAAAATATTGACTCTGGTATTCAGGCCGGCCAAGGGCTACAACAGCAAGGATAACCCACAGGTGATGACTGCAACAGTGAATACACTCGAACATCTACAGCTACGGTAAGTGTACACAACTGTACTTTCTCCGGTTTGATTCTTGGCTGGAGTGCCTTCTGTGAGGACTTTGCATGTCCTGCCTGCAATCAAGTGAGTTTTAAAGACATGCAGGTAGGTGCATCTGTGTGCATGCGCGTGTGCCTTCTGTGATGGTTGGGTGCCGGGTTGGCAAGTCAACACCATAAAAACACTACTGCCAATCAATCTGTGGACCGGTGATCTGCTGTGGCAACCCCTAATAAGAGAAGCAGAAAGCTATTCTTTCAGAAGAAATTTATATCTCCCCTAATAACTCTCGAATAATTTCCACTATCCATTCCTTAAATTCCTCATTTTACACAGGTAGCTGGGAAAACACCAGCATCTTATTGTTACTTCCTTGTATTTTATCTTGGGTTTTATTGGTGCATGATCTTCAGAAATAGCTATGGTATATGTGCCAATACTTTCAATTAAATGCACATGTTCATGTGAAATATAATTTCTACCCAATCTAGCACAATTATTGTACCTTGGGAAATAATATGCAAATTCAGTCTGAGTTCCTACTATTGAATTAACATCTTTCACACCTAATGTTTTCATACATTTCTTCAGAAATCTTCCCTCTTTTGTTATATTTCCCCTTCTGGGTCCCTCTGATACAGCCTCACTATTTCAAAATCAAGTTCCACTCCCCCACCTGTAAGTAATATTTTCTGCCGAAGGATGATTATGTCTATGAAAATTTTCTTAAGCTCCATAATAGTAGTTTTAGGTGGAATATAAGTTCATGCCAGTGTAATCCTCTTCCCTTGCCAATACCCCTTTACTATCACAAATCACCATTATTGTCTTTTTTTCCTCTTCTATCACTGTTGGACCCTCCTGGGAATCAGTGTTATTAGTCCCTGTTTCCTTTGTCCTTGATATTCTGCTAAACATCTATCATGAAATCCTTTGTTTGTCAAGTTCACATGCTTATTTCTTTCCAAACGTGTCTCCTGCAGAATTGATATTTGCACTCTGCATTTTTTAATGTAATTTAGTACTCTTTCCTTTCTGTCTATACCTGTAAGGCCATTTACATCCTAAGATTCTCTGTGTAGAGTAGACATTATGATGAAAAGCTTTTGTTCCCACTTAGTATGTCTTTCGGCTTTTCCCGGTAAGGGGTTGCCACAGCGGACCTCTGGTCCGCTAATGACTGGCAGTGGCTTTTTACGGTGCCAAGGTGCCAGCCCGACGCCCAACCTTCAAAGAAGGCACACCCATTCATACACGCTCCTACCTGCATGTCTTTAAATGTCAATCGACTGCAGGGAGGACATGCAGACTCCACGCAGAAGGAGCTTCAGCCGAGAATCGAACACACTTAGTATACATGGCATTTATTTTTTTATTGCACATTTCCAACTTTTTTCTTACATGTACTCACCAGTGTTTGGTAGCCTGATATAATTGTTTCTTCTCATCTCAATTTGAAACTTTGTAACATTTTTCAAGAGTTTTTGATTTAATGAAAACCCTCCAACAACAAAACTAAATATATTTTCAGAACATCCCCATCCCCTATTAACTTAGAAGAAGCACACAACTCTGTGCACATTTTCACCAAAGTAAGTTTTCTTCCAGATAGGAACAATTTCCCCAACTCAACAAATGTACCCACAGGCATAACCTAATGGAAAGTTGAGAGTTAGTTGTGGAAATTTATATGAAGGTGAGAAATGGGGAATGCCGTAGGAGATAGATGGTGAGGCTGAAGAAGATGGTGTATATCTGTCCTGAGATTTCTGAACATTCTTTGCTTTTGGAAGGGAAAATAGCTAGGCTTGAAATGGCCCACAATGGCAGCAAGTCTAGTATTTACCTACATGTGAACCTATTAAGAATATTATGAAGATTACCCATGATGAAACCCGTTACAGCTTGTGTTCCCACTTATACTGATTGCAGTCTGCTTTTTTTCTTCTATCTTTTCCCCTTCCAGATGGTAAAAACAGCTTGTATGTTTTCATAAAACATTAATTTTTAGGCCTAAGAAAATGTTCAGTGACCACCTATAAATAAAACTAAATTATGCACTGTTCTATTAAATGCTTTAAAGTGTTAAGGATGGCTAATATTTTTATTCACTTCCTATAATTTCAAACTTTCTTTTCATTGAACAGTTTACCATTGTAACTTTAAATTTTGCATTTCCCTCAGCAAAGAGAACTCTTAGGATAGAAGCGCACCATCTTCCTCAACCTCACTACTTGTCTCCTACTGCATTCTCTCTTTCTCATCTTCCCATACATTTTTACATTCAACTCTTCTGGCAACTTTCATGTTCACAATCCTTAAACTCTCACTCTGTCACTGCCTAGTGTACTGGAAATATATCTTAACACCTTTTCATCACAAGTACATACTATAGATACTATTCTCTTACCTGCTGCATGTATAAAAGCAAGTATGTAGTACAGAAGTCATTCTCTTACTTGTATATCATAAATCATTTCATTATTATTTTAAGCTTAAAATAGAATTGTCTGTATATTATTCTTGTCCTGGTTAGTGAAGATAGACCCAACCTATGCCTGTCTCATATACTCTGTAAGTAATTGTCTGTTTCTATATACTTACAATTAGTGCATATGGTTTCACTCTCATCTGTCTTGTATCTTTTGTAAATATGTTGTCAGATGTACATTGTATCGTAACATGCATGTTACTGTGTTGATCATATACTTGTAAAATGCTGTTTATTTCTAGAGTTTTTCTCCTTGGCCCAGCGCTGAAAATGGGCACCTACCCATTTGGATCATCCCATAAACACGTCAAGCTTGCACCTGCATCTCCACGTAAAAGCAGTTGGCACTGAGAAAAAAACAGCTAACAACTTTGCAGATGCGTGAATGAATGTTTGTAAATTTCACTCAGACCACAATGTACAGAATTCCCCTGGCTAACTGCCTTTAGCTGCAGACATGTTGTCCCTCACTGAGAATATTTGCTAATTGGAAAAAAAAAAAACAAGCTAATATCTTTGCATATGCAGGAAGCCTAGCATTTTTCACAGCTTTCAGCATTTTGTCCTATTTTTCAGTCCTATTTGCTTTCAAAACTTGTTTTGAGCTTAAGCCAAGGACATTGATGTAGATATCCACCCTTGTAGAAACAAGGTAAATATCATCTTAATTACAATAATATTATCAATGCACTTTTTCACCCTGCTCCCTACCACAGCAGCTCAACACAGCATTAGATTACGTTAAAGTTGCTTCTGTTCAACCTTTATTTTCTTGTTATACTTTAAAGCCTATTTTTCTTAAACTAAAAAAGGTAATTGCTTATGTTCCAATTTCTGTTTTCATACTGGGAAAGAGGAATTTAAGCTGTTGATCAGTGTGCAGCCATCTTGGAGGTCCACTGGTGGTGTATTCTTAACTCATTACAGAGAATATTTTATCTTTTAATACTTGATCCTCTACTTCCCCTTCTACATTCTGTTTGAAAGTTTCTCCTTACATTTCTTATTTATTCTGTAGGTCCTGTAGATCCTCTTTTCACAGAATTAGAACCACATTCTTGTTTGACATTTGATTGTCAAGTAGGAAATTATATTAAAATGCCTACCTAATCATTAAGGAAAATGTGTATGTAACCAATATTGTTTCCTTACATCTCTGGCAAGTTCTAACTAAATCTTCATTGACTGAATTTATATTTAAGTTTCAGTAGCTACTGTCTGTATCCCGAATTTACTAATTATTTTGTCATTTTCCTTTAAGTTTTTGCACCTACGTTTTGCAGTTATTTCATGTTTTGATTTGTACTTGTCCCTGCGCTGTACTTGAAATAAGTCTTAGCATTAGTTCTCTACCCTGGGTAACTAATTTGTTCACTATTAGGCCTTGTCATTTCTGAAATGACTTCATCTCTGTTGAACGGCTGACTTACATTCGTACATTACATATCCATTGAAGCAGAAAAAGTAGCTGTAGGTAGGAGTTTAACGCTTGACATGTGATCAATTGCATGATGGACTTAGAAGATATATGGTAAGCCAGGCTACAGACACTTGGTTTATCTCTGAAATGTAGAAATTCCAAACTGGTTACATTTAAAAAGAACTCTACCTCTTAGTAGGATCTTTAGTAAAGAAATTTGTATTCATGTTTCTGCATTTGATAAAAACTCGGGTATGGGTCATTTAGTATGCAGATCACTTAGAAGAACTCCAGAGAGAGCATTGAACAAGAATGCAAAGTCAGAGCAGATCTTTCAAGTATTGGGTGCACCTGAACATAATTTGATGTACTTCCTTTATTACTGTAAGCCATTGCATATGCTAGCAAGAAGCACATAATATAGTCAAGGGAGTAAAATTATAGTGAGGTAGTAGAAAATGAAATCCTATCAATTACTGACTTCAGAAGCCCCTACACAGATCTACTCGTGAGCATTTATCTGATTTTTCTTTTATCGCATATGTGTACTCATCCTCCTTCAGCCAGTGATCTTGCTTTTTTTTTTTAAACAAGATACATCTTTATTGAAGTATCACTTTTGACATAAGCAATCATACATTTATGTAAATGAAAACTATATTGACATTTTCAGTTACAAACATTATACATTTATTATTTTATTTTATTTATTTTACATTTGTTTACCGGGATAGTCCAACTGGATACATGTCCATTTTCAGCGGAGGGCTGGGGAGAAAAGCTCCAAATAGACAAACTTACATAGATTACACAAGAAGTTGGATAACATTAGAAAATATAAAACAAAGTGATTATGTACAATGTTTTAATAGTGTTCCCTAGTAGGAACTAACAATTCTCATGGACATATGCAATTAAAAGCATGAGACGTCAGATTGGATATAGGGCTTGGTGACGTAGTTGCATGTTATGATATTTACAGATTATGCTTTCAGTTTATAACTTAATCAGGATTGGTACATGGGCAAAGCCAATTCACTTTGTGATACTGTTTGAGGTTTTTTTTGAAGAGACTTTTGGAGGATTGTAGGATTATATAGTTTGGCAACGAAACAGGGATTCACCAGCAGAGTTATTAGCTTTGTGTGTTTGGACCAGTAGTTTGTTGGCTGACTGTAGGGATCTCAGGTTGCTATATGGCTTAATAATATTTATAAGTGAGGGGGTATCCTCAGGGTGGTACAGAATTTTGTGCGCTATTAAGAGCTGATTGAATTGAATTAAGCTGGGCAGTTCTAGCCACTCTAGTTGTTTCAGGTTCTGGCAGTGGTGGGTTCTATAGATGGAGCCAATGCCGAATCTGGCAATATGGTTTTAGCTGTGGGACATCTTACCTAGTTCGGATTTGTTGAGGTTTGAGAGTACAGGCGAGGCATATAAAAGAGTAGAGAGTAGGTGTGACCGGGCGATTGCAGTCCTAGCCAGTGGGGTTAAAAATGTCTTGTTTCTATGCAGTGATCCAAGCTTCTTATTGATGGTCTGTATGGTTTTGTTGACCTGTAGGTCAAATTTGAGATTATTGTCTCTGATAACCCCTAGAAGTTTGGTGTGTTGATCTGGGGAGATAGTGGTACCATTGTTAGACGTGACAGAGAATGAAAGTGTGGCAGATCTACTAGTGGGGGTGAAGAGTAGAGGTTTAGTTTTATTGGGATTCAGCAGTAGGTGTTGGTTGGCGAGCCAGTTCTCAATAGCATTTTGAGTTAGGATTTGCAGTTCGGATGGGGAGGTGGCTGAGCAGATCAGAGTGGAATCATCTGCATATTGAGTACAGGTAGCTTTAGGGATAGCAGTATGAAGGTTGTTGATAAAAAATAGAGAAGAGTAGTGAACCTAGTATGGAGCCTTGAGGGACACCAAATGTGAGAGGTAGCTGGCTGAAGTTTGCCCTGCCATAGTACCACCTGTTGTCTAGCAGTCAGGTAGGACTGGAACCACTGGATTGCATGCTTATTTAAATAGATTTTAGAAAAAGAATGAGAAGTTCATGATTGACCATGTCAAAGGCTTTTGATAGGTCAAGAAAGAGGGCAGAGGATAGCCTATTGTCATTCCTGTTTTGGTTTATGGCATTAGTAAAGGAAAGGCGGGCTGAGGTGGTGCTGTGGTATGGCCTGAAACCGTGCTGGGAGTTGGATAGTAAGTTATTCTGTGTAAGATATTGCATTAGTTGCTTGTGTACACATTTCTCCATTATTCTGGCTAGAAGGGAAAAAAATGGCAATGGGTCTGTAGTTGGATATGTCTGAGGAGCTACCACCTTTATGGAGTGGGATGATGTGGGATATTTTCCAGAGGGAGGGGATAGCGCTTTCGGATAAGGCTCTGTTGATAAGGATAGATATGGGCTATGCAATGGCATCTGCAGCTATTTGTAGGTACTCTACAGGGAGGAGGTCAGCAGTGAGGGTGGTAGGTTTTAGTTTTTTTATAAGTGTTTTGATAAGACTAGTGGATATCTGTTGGAAGCTAAATTGGGGGTGATTAGTGGGTAGATTAGGTGTGTGGTTTAAGTTTGTGGGGGTTAGTTGATTTGCTAGGGATTGGATTGTTTCAGTGAAAAAGTTATTATAAACGCCAGCTATGGTCTCTGGGGAACTATGGGTGTGGTTAGCCGGGGTTGGGGTGGTAGAATGACCTGGAATAAGTAGTTGATTTAATCCTGCCCAGAACATTTGAGGGTTGTTTTGGTGTTTTTGTAGGAGATTTTGATAGAAGCTTTTTTTATCTAGTAAAATAGATTTTTTTTTATATCATTCCTGAGTTGACGATATTTTAGATGGTCAAGTGAGGCTTTAGTTGCTCTCAGCTGGCCCAGTCTCTGTTTCTAGTTTTGATTTTAGATTTGGTATCTTTTCTGAGCCATGGTGCTGTGTTTGATCTAGATTTTATTGTACGTGTTGGAGCATGGGAATCACACTGACTCCAAGTATTTCCTTAGGCTTTTGGTATGTATGGTTTATGTTTAGATGTATTTTTAATTTGTTTTTTGCACCAATTTATAGACTATGTTTAAACTGTATTTTATACACTTGCAGGTTAATTTTATAGCTGCAACGTATAATTGTCAGGGCTATGTGAGGGAGAGCAGAGTGAAATTACTATGTTCAGGGTATTATTTTAGGTGGTATTTATGGTTGTATGTTTGGTTGTATTTTTGATTTGTTTTTTGGACCAATTTATAGACCATGTTTAAGCTGTATTTTATACACTTGCAGGTTAATTTTATAGCTGCAGGTATAATTTTCAGGGCTATGTGAGGGAGAGCAGAGTTAAATTACTGTGTTCAGGGTATTATTTTAGGTGTAAGAAAGAAGATACTGGGGGAAAACTAGCTAATTTTAACAATATGGAGGGAGCCAAATTACTGTGCGGGACAGCCTAAAAGGTGCCTTTAGACCCAGGTCAGCAGTATATAGTACTTGCTTTAAATTCTAATCCATATTCTGTTTTTAAACACAGACAGCAACTTTAACAGTACAATTTGGTTGAAGTTTTTAGCATTAGGAGCCTTATTTAAGGGCTGGGATGTTTGGTGCTGTTGACCCAGTATGGGTGAATTAAACAGTTTAAGCAGAAAGACTTTAGAAAAAGTAGTAACCTTAGTTAAGTTTGTTATTGAGGGGAGACCAGTGTGGCTGTCCATTTTATTTTTCTTTTTAAAACAACTCCCAAATGGATGCAGACCTTCTAACTGTGCGAGCCTTTCAGGGTGGTTGCCGTGAGAAGAGATAATACCTTAGTTAAGTTTTTTATTGAGGGTAGACCAGTGTGGCTGTCCGTTTTATTTTTCTTAATCTTCATCATGATGTAATCTTCTTTACAGACATTGTCAATCAACATTACATAGCTCATTCAATTCCTGCTTTCCCATAAAACCTCATTCCGCCTCCAAAACATTATTCTGCATATATTGTTCCCACAACTCCCATGTTTTCTATGTAATGTACTCCTACCCTTTTCTAAAGATCCCACTTCTAGTTCTTTGATCTCTGTTACTATATTCACTTATTCTAGAATGGTTAGTTTAGACTGATTTCCATTTTCTAGTAATTGCTTTTTTGGCAGCCGACAAAATTAAAGTCAGCAAGGCCTTACTATGTCTACGCAATTCCAATTCTGTATCAAAGTTCAAAAAAAATCTTTTCCTTAGTTATACTAATGTGTTTATGCAGTACTCCTGACAGAATAGTCTGCAGGGAATTTTTAAGGTCTGCCACATAATTATACTGCCAAACAACTATGTTCCCAATGGCCTTTTTCTTTCCCATCAGACCTCCCAACATTTGCAGTCTACCCAAGGAAAAATTATTTTGAGTCTGCTTGGGGTATAAAATACCTATGCAAATATTTCCAAGCAAAAATGCTAAATCTTCTAGACGTTTTTAGACATGTTTGTGACCCATGCATATGTCCTCTCATTGTTTCTTTGGGAAATGCTTATTCAGTATCTCTTCCCAATCCGTTCTAATCTGCTCTAATTGATTCCTATAGTTACAGCCAGTGATAATGTTGTCCACGATATTGTTGCCTTCAATGGTGTTGCCTACTGTTTTCCAGCAGTCTAATTATCTTCAGTTTGCAAATGGCATATTCATAAAGATAAGATGGCGGAACAGATTTGTGTCCCAGAGACTGCCCCTTCTGTGGAATAGACTCCCTGACCATGTCAAGCAGAGTACCTCATTAACCCTTTTTAAGCGCAACCTGGATAACTGGATGGGGAACAGAAAATACACCCCTGGGATTCCACCTGTGTCCCTGCTGGACAGGGGCATCGGGTGCTGACTTGTCAGAACATAGGCTAAACTCTGCATTCTGGCTGTGTGCTCCACAGGTTAATGACACTGTAGGTGTTTTGGAAAGATATGTACATAGGGTGAAGGTGCTCAAAAAGTTTAAATCATCCATATTATTGGTGTTCTGGGCCAGAGGATGTTGTGTACATTGCAGTAAGGGGCCCATTAACTGCCATACTTTCTGATAAGTAGTAGCTGGACCTCACAGAGTAGATGTTCATCGTGTTACACTGCTGCAGTCTACTACAAATCTAAGTACCCCATTGGGGAAACTTTTTCTTGCCTGAGACTGATGTCAGTAAAAGTTAATAACTGTATTTCTTGTGGGAAGCAAATACCTCATAAGGATTTCCATTCCTATTGTATCCCATGCCTAGGCCCAGACCACGACGTCACTGGTTGTCAGTTTTGTGCTAGGTTTAACAAGCGCACTATTAAATGTCGGTTTGATTTTGCCCGACATTATTTTGGTAGAAAATTCAATTATACCATGCTGTCGGAACTTCCGACGACCGGAATACACAAAAAGCGCAAAGACAAGGATAAGCATCCGAGGCCTAAAACTGACGACGAAGCCTCTTCTAGGCCAATCACCGGTTCTCTGGTTTTCAGCGAGGCACCTTCGCAGCCCCTGACGACCACTTCTATAGAACCACAGGCCGCTCCTGACTCCCACGTGGAGATAGCTGGGCCTTCGGACACACAAGTTATTCAGCCTACCGAGACTAACCTTTCAGAGGTATCCGGAGTAGCTGAGCAACCCACAGCTTCAGAGGGTGTCTTCAGACCTACTCAGTTAAGTATTAAACCCCCAGCTAAGTCTAAGCCTCCTTTAAAATCAAAGAAACAAATACAGCATTCTCCAGGACAGGCCTCCATGCGTAAGAAACAAATGCTCAAAATGGCCGAAGACCTAATCACTCTGATCAGGGGTTCCCATCCCCCTCCTGATAAAAGGCCTAGACAGGATGCAGACTATGACTCATCCGACCAGGTGTCCATCTCTTCTGATTCATCCTCAGATCTAGGATACTCTTTACCCCCTTATGAGGATTCTGATGCTGAGGAATCAATTCCATCAGCCTCACCGCCTGAGGACTACTCCTTTGGGGAAACCCTACATACCATGAGGGAGCATTTCCACTGGGAAGGCCAGGATTACTCAGAATCCAAGAAAAGGCTCAGAGACTTCCTTTTATTACCTCAACACAGACCCCTTGCTATTCTGCCAGTGTTAGATATTGTGGATGATATGTATACTGAAGCCAGCTTAAATCCTGATTCCTTACCTCCAGCCCCTGTTAAACCTGACAGATACTACAGAGTCCCTGGCTCACATATATTTCTGTATAAAAGCCCTGTAGCTGACCCTGAAACTATTTCTCAGGGACCCAAAGGAGTTAAGGCCTAATCAGCCAAGAATCCAGTCCCCTCTGACAGAGATTCCAGCGCATTAGACAAATGGGGAAAGAAAGTATATACGTCTGCAACTTTAGCAATGAGAGCCTTAAATTGCCAGTTTCACATGTTAAAATATCAGCAATTTTTACTGTCTCAGTTAAAACAGAAAATGCTTCCAGAATCAGATCCTCCTAATTTTAAAGAAATGTAGGATTTATTGCATGCAGCTGAACAAGTGGGAAAGCATACTTTGCAATGTGGTTTTGATTCTCTAGAGGCCTCCTGCAGAGCAGCAGTTACAGGCTCTGTCATTAGAAGACATGCTTGGTTAAAAGAACATACGTTACCAGATCATGTTAAAGCAAAATTATTGGATGCACCTTTGCAGCAGGATGTGTTATTTGGAGTTAAGGCAGAAGAGGTAATAAAGAAAATGGAGGATAAGGCAAAATCTATGCAAACGGTGAAGGATTTCTTGCAGGTTCAGCCTCCTAGATTTAGCAGAAACTGGCCAACTAAGAATTGGTCCTTTCCAATTACAGACAAACCTCAAAGGGGAAGATACAGATGTCCAAGAGGTAGAGTTCAAACACAAGGTCCTTATAGGTCTCGACAATGGGTTGCATCAGGCCAGAAAGAAGGGGAACACAGGTCCCAACCATATAAAAAGCAGCTCCAATGACTTCCCACTACACCTGCCAAACAAATCCCTCTTGGCAGCCCCCTTGGGAGGAAAACTGGCACTCTTCTACCACAATTGGCAAATGATCACCAAAGACAAATGGGTTCTCAACATTGTATTTCAAGGTTACAGGTTCCACTTTCACACTCTGCCAAGGTTAAAAGGAATGCCACATCTGCCACCAAATCAATGGGCAGAGGCTCAAAAACAAATTACACCACTCATGGATATGAGAGCTATTCAAAAGGTACCATCACAGCAGTAAGGACAAGGATTTTACTCAAGACTCTTTCTAGTACCCAGAAAGGACAAAGCCTGGAGGCCCATTCTTGATCTTTCATCTGTAAACACTTACCTGGATGTTCCGAAATTCAAAATGTTGACATTACAGCAACTTCTTCCCATGCTGGGCAAGAAAGCTTGACTCGTGACTTTGGACCTCAAGGAGGCATACCTGCATGTCCCTATCAGACAAAACTGCAGAAGATACCTCAGATTCATAGCTGATTCAATGCACTACCAATTCTCTGCACTGCCCTTTGGATTATCTACTGGCACCAGTAATTGTATTTTGCAGACAGAAAGGAATTCAAATTTATCCGTACCTGGACGACTGCCTGATTCAAGCAGAGAGCAAGGACATTCTTCTAAAGCATCTGGCGTTTGTAAAAAAGTTACTAAGTTGCCTTGGGTACACAGTAAACGAAAAGAAATCAAAACTAGTGCCCTCACAAGAGATTATATTCCTGGGTGCCAGCTTGAACACAACGGCCCAGATGGCTTATCTCACGCCAGACAAGCAAAGACAACTGACTCAATACTTTCAATTGATGGCAACAAAGACCCAACTCCCTGCAAGAAAAATTCTGCAGGCCTTGGGTTACATGGCATCCTGCATACTACTAATTCCATATGCCAAACTGCATATGAGGAAACTACAATGGTACCTAAAGAATGTATGGTCTCAACACTGTCAAAGTTTGGAAACAGTTATACCACTAATCCCTTGCCTTCAACAGGAGTTTCAATGGTGGGCTCAAGCTTGTCACCTCAACAAGGGACAACCTTTTACACAACCCACAGCCAGGCAAACACTGACAACAGATGCATTGGATTACACCTGGGGAGCACACATGGCAGGCAAATGTATTCAGGGCACGTGGCCCACAGAACAAAGGCATCTTCACATCAATCAAAAAGAGATGCTAGCTGTACAAAATGCCCTTATAGCTTTCAAGGACCTGCTGCATCCAGGACAACTACTGATAAAGACAGACAACACCACAGTTATGTGGTACATAAAAAAGCAAGGGGGTACACACTCCTACCCCCTCTGCAGACAAGCCATGACCTTGTGGAACACAGCTATAAACCTTCAAGTTCATCTGCAAGCACAATTCCTGCCAGGAGAGAAAAACACACTGGCAGATGACTTAAGCAGAAACATCATGGATCCCCACGAATGGGAATTGAATCCACAAATATTCAGAATGATAACACAGAAATGGTGGAGCCCGGGCTGCCCGGACATAGATCTATTTGCATCCCCAATGAACTGCCAGCTACAAAAATTCTGCACAAGGAGTTACCATCCACAAGCATGGAAAGTGGATACCCACTCATTCAGCTGGGAGAACCTACAAGTATACGCTTTCCCACCACTACCTCTCCTGCTAAAGGTACTCATAAAAGCCAGGCAAGAAGAGCCAAAGATGATCCTGATTGCACCAGACTGGCCACGCCAACACTGGTACCCAATCTTAAGGAGTTTAGCACAAGAACCACCCTGGATTTTGCCTCAAATCCCACATCTGCTGACTCAGCACAACAATCAAATACTACACAGCCAGCTAAAGACCTTAAACCTAGCTGCATGGAAGATTCCTTAGTCAAGCAAGCAATGCCTCTCTCCAAAGCTGTTATGGATATCATTCTGGAGGCCAGAAGGCCAAGTACCAGGAAAGCCTATTCAGATAAATGGAAGAGATTCTGTGCCTGGAACCAAGCTCACAGCCTTGACCCTCTTGTCCCAAACATTCCTCAGATACTACAATACTTAACTGAGATGCTGGACAAAGGCCTCTCCTTCTCATCCATCAAAACCCACGCCTCTGCCATCTCTGCTCATTACAACACGGATCCACCAATTTTCTCTAATCCTCTGTTAAAACAGTACCTCAGTGGGGCTAAAAACATAAGACCGCCCCGCAGAGCACCTGCTCCAACTTGGGACCTCAACTTTGTGTTGAAAAAACGAACTTTACCTCCTTTTGAGCCAGCTAACAGAGCAGAATTAAAATATATCTCTTGGAAAACTGCTCTGCTCCTGGCAATAACATCAGCACAAAGAGTTTCAGAATTACAGGCTCTAATGGCAGTGGAACCTTTCCTCATTCTCCACCAGGACAGGGTGTCTTTAAGAACTAACCCTACATTTATGCCAAAGGTGGTATCCAGTGTGGCTCTAAACCAAACTATTCACCTGCCAACTTTTTATTCTAAACCACAGAATAAAGGGGAGAGACTACTGCACTCTTTGGACATTCACAGGCAGTTACACTTCTACTTGGACAAAACCAAAGCTTTCAGAAAATCTGAGCAATTATTGGTAGCATATGCTGCAGGAGCACAGGGAAAAGCCATTTCAAAACAGACTATTTCAAAATGGATAGGACATTGTATACGTTTCTGCTACACATACCATGGAAAGCCTGTACCTAGCAGCATTAGATCTCACTCCACCAGGGCAACAGCCACTTCAGCTGCCTACCTCAGGAGTGTACCTACCAAGGATATTTTGGAAGCAGCAACTTGGAGTTCTGTACATACCTTCACCAAGCATTACCATCTGCCTCTATACTCTAAATCCAGAGCTGGCTTCGCCACTGCAGTGCTGCAGGGCCTTATAGCCACCCCTAATGCCTTATAGAACCAGCCACCATACCTCAGCTTTGGGATTCTACCCAAGTGTAATGACTGCAGCAGTGTAACACGATGAACATAGTACAGTTTTGTACCTACCATAAATGTAGATGTTCGAGTGTATACACTGCTGCAGTCCAGGTTACCCTCCCTCCTTCCCCTCTTACTGGCTGGTACGTACCTATGTCTTCTACCCTTACTACCTATGGGGAGTATTTGCTGGTAGCTGTAAGTTATTTTTTGCTTTCTTATGTATGTTTTATTAGCAACTGGAATTGTCTACCTATTTGGAGGCACCTGACATCTGGGGCAAGAAAAACTGAAGAAAATGGCGTTGGCTGCATCTTATATACCCCTGTCGCACTGACGTCAGGGAGGAGGCGACAGCAACTGACGCCAGACCAAGACTTTGGAACTCGGGCCGAGTAGGGAACCGCCTGACGGCAGGATAACCCAAGTGTAATGACTGCAGTAGTGTATACACTCGAAGATCTACTTTTATGGTAGGTACAAAACTGTACTTTCTACAATAATTGGGATTTGTGCACCCACATACAAATTGTTGATAAACAGCTTATAGACACTGTTGTGTGTGTGTGTGTGTGTGTGTGTGTGTGTGTGTGTGTGTGTGTGTGTGTGTGTGTGTGTGTGTGTGTGTGTGTGTGTGTGTGTGTGTGTGTGTGTGTGTGTGTGTGTGTGTACATACTTGCCACAGTGTTTCTCATAACAGGCTTGTCAAGCCCCTACTTAAGCTCCCCACAACCCTACTATATACCCTTTCAATCCCTCCACATACATCTAAGTACTCCACTATTGTGAATACTTATTGAATTCTACAGTCAATACAGTTGGACTTAACTCTTTTTGTAAATATGTAAATATATTTTTAGTCTGTAAAAATATTGATATGTGTATATCGTGTGTTTGCATTTCTGCTTTGTCTCTCTTATGTTCTTGTATAACAGATTTTGACCATGTTTTTGACTCAAATGTTTGATTCTCTGTAAACTTTTTTTTTTTTGGAGTTTTTCTCCTCGGGTTTCCACTGAAAATGAGCCACCAGCTCAGCTGGACCAACCCAGTTAACAAATGTCAATAAATAAATAAGCAAACAGATGTATGGAGTAAATAGTAAACAACTCTATGATTCCTGGTATGTAGAAATGGGTTACTCACTTAAGATGTTTGCCCTTTCTGCTGTTTGTTACCCATTCCTGTATTCTAAGAACTGTTTTCATATTATTGTGGAGTTAATGATGCCACTGTCATCCTAAGTTCAAAATCCAACAGATCTTTCCTGTAGGGAACAATCCATATTACTTGCTAGTACAATTATCCTCCAGCAACATTGGTATTAGGATATGGAATTAATATTTTCTTGTATTTCTACTTAGTTTTCACGTGTGCGTGTTATTTGCTGTGCTCCTCTGTCCAGTCACAAACTGTAGCTTGTAATCATGCCTTTGTGGATGTTTGTGTTTCTGGGACTACCCTGCTGTTTATGTAGACTTGTGCTGACACTGTATGACATGGTTCAACCCTTCTTTGCTGCATACATTTTTTCCTGATCTGACAAAGTCTGTAAGATGAAAGCACTAATCCAAATAAAACTTTCAAAGAATACTGACTCAAGGTGGCTTATTTTAAAGATTTGAAGGAATTTGATATGAAAACTTTGGAACTTCTGGATGGAGGCTGAGGTTCACTGTTCTTCCTGAACCATGACCTGTTCTTGAGCTATTCCCTTTACCATTTGTTCCTTTGCTGGGTATAGGAGCTGTATAGTCTGTTCGTAGCTGTATTGCATTACCATGTTACGTATTGGCCTTGGCACTTAGTGTGATTGTCTCTGAATTTTATTAGTAATACTGTTCAAGTTCACTAACTCATTTGGCTAGGTTCTGAGCAGTAAAGTGGGCTTCATGTGCTGTACCCTTTATGGGATCATGCATTAATGTGCTTTTTTTATTTATTAATTTTTATTGCATTTATGCATAATCCGCGGTGGTGCAGCAGTAGCGTTGTTGTCTCACAGCAAGAGGTTCTCCCGTTCGATTCTAAGCTAGTGTGCGGAGAGTGCCTTCTGTGTGGAGTCTGCATGTCCTCCCCACGGGTCGAGTGGCGTTCCGAAAGACATGCGTGAATGGGCTTGCCTTCGTTGAAGGTTGGGCGTCGAGCTGGCAACTTGGCCTCGTGAAAATCTACTGCCAGTCATTAGCGGACCAGAGTTCTGCTGTGGCGACCCCTAACCGGGAAACGCTGAAAGACAACAACAACACTTTTTATTGCATTTATGCATTTTGTGTTCTTTTACTGGAGCAGCAGATTTGTATACTGTGTCTGGGAATTCTACCCAAAGAAGCTTGCTTGCTTGTTTATTTATTTATTGACACTGGATTACCGGTTTAGTTCATCTAGGTAGGTATCCATTTTCAGCAGATGCCCAGGAAGAAAAGCTCCAAAATATTACAAAAATATTTTTAAAACAATAATTTTATAAACTTCAAAAATAATATAAAACATCTACAGTTTAAGTAAGTCTGTTTATTTTTTATAAGAAATGTTCAAAAGTCAGGGTGACCAGGGAGAGAATGAATTGAGACCATTTACAGACTACTTACATATAACCTTAATCTTCTGTGGTGCAGTTTATAACAAGTGAAGAATAGGTGACGGTTACCAGACAAGAATAAGGAACTTGCTACCATATATACAGTGGATATAAAAAGTGTACACAACCCTGTTAAAATGCCAGGTTTTTGTGATATAAAAAAATGAGACCACAATAAGTCATTTCAAAACTTTTCCCACCTTTAATGTGACCTATAACCTGTACAATTTGATTGAAAAGCAGTGGCGGCCCGTGGTATCGGACTGCAGGACTGCAGTCCCCCCCCCCCCCCAGCTGTGGAAGAACGGAAAAGAACATGTTTACTTTAAAATAAAAAAAATATATATATTTATAAATTATTAAATATTTACTGGCTGGTTGCTGTAAGTGAGTCCAACTGACTCGCAAATCCCGGAACTCAGCGAGTTCTGTTTTTGTTTTATTTTTTTTTTATTTTCAGACTGTAAATCTACATCTGTACTGTTGTAAAATTAGTCCAGATTGAGGAGAAAAAAGGCATCAGTGTGATGCCCAGAAGTCTATGCGGTTAACCACACATTGAATTGGAAGGGGGTCGGACTGCCACGTCTGCAGTCACGTACGTGATGAGGACAGCTGGATGGCTACCGATTGGTTCTCGCTCTCTTCCTGAAAAAGAGAGTGAGACACAAATCAGTAGTACAGCGCCTAACACGCACATTGCACAATACTTTCTAACTTGCTACTGAAAGGTGCTTCATTCTGTTGCTGAAACAACTTGTGTCTGCATTGTTTGATTTTTTTTTTTTTTTGGCTTGTGAGAGTTCCTTCATTCATTCGTTCGAACAGACCGACAAGCATTGCAAAGGAATTTTAATATCAGGATCCTAATCCTAGCCTATAAAATTTGATTTGCTATCCTGGGTATATCCACTTCAGTACAGTTCATTCATGAAGGATCATCATCAGATGGAGACAGCCAGTCGCTAATTTTTTTTTTTTTTACTTTAAATTGAGGTAGGTGGTGTCCGAGTCCGACTCCTCCAGAGTCCAGTAAGTTAAAAACAACATGTTAACAATTGGGTTGGGTAAAGTTTGAAGGCTCAGCATACTCTTTTCTTCTGTTTTAATAATTTGATAGTAGCTGTAGCTCCATGATTTAGGCTTATTGCAGAAATGTCTACTCTGGTTATGCCTCACAAGGATGATGTTGGAATGTATTTGATTAAAGGTGATTGAATTTGGAAGACCATAGTTGCCATGTAAAAAAAAATCCTTAAAGATGGTATCATTTTTATTAGGTTTGTTTTGTTATAACAGAGAATAATTTGTCATAGAGGGAAAACATTTCTTTTTTGTGTATTTGGACACACATAACTAAACTTAGGTTCAAGAATAGCAACCTGCACAACATACTAGAATGCAAAGTACTTTTCTGGCAATTCCAGTTGGATACAAGTCCTACCCAACCACTGGGGTTTAATGGAAATATAATTCTAAAAAGTATACTAACAGATATTAACATCATTAACATATAGGAAAGAAAATCGTATATGGTATCATTTTGCATTTTTTGGAACAAATAATAATAAGATTTTTAAAAATAATTTATTCTAAAATGAGGGACTTATTTCTTTCCAGCTTGTGATTGGATGCATAGTCTAATGGGTGTATCTAAACATATTCTTATTTAATGATTAAACCATTCTGAATAAGTCTCTGTTTTAACTTTCTAAGATGCAAGTTTAGGACTTTTTTTCAATAAAGTGACTCTGTTATTTTAGTCATTCAAACAAAATTTTTTTTTTCTTTTTTAATCTGTGTTTCTTGACTCATTTTTGCCAGCAGTTTTTAGCTTCTTCTTGAGTTTTTCCCCATAATAATTTTCAGAGGCATAACTCCACGTGCAGTAGGGTGCTGGGCGGGGGTGTGGGGCAGCTGTATTGTTCAATGGCAAATGACCTTGAAAAGTCATAGCTGGGTGAGTTTACAGTGTACCAGGCATAATCAATATTGTTAGAGGACTTTCTGACTCATTCTCAGTGGCATAAAGAGTTGACCAGATGACCAAAAATGCCAATGACTACTAATCATATAAAGCATAGCCAGCAGAGATTAAAGTACAGCATGAGTAGCTTATGTTAAAGTGTTGCAATACTATTGATTAAAATGCATTTTTTGTGTCTTGGTTGAATGAACTTGTTATAGTGTGCAGGAAGAATCAAATTATGCAACACTAAGCATAAGTGGGATTGAGTACTACAAAAAATTCATTTATATCAAAAGTTTCCACATTTGGGTTGAGTGTCTGTGTGTGTGTGTGTGTGTGTGTGTGTGTGTGTGTGTATACACGCGTGCGTGAGAGTTTGTAAATATTGGTTCCCAGCTGTATTGTGTGGCAATTTTATATTTTTGTATTACATTTCTGATCTGTTTCTCTCCAAATTGTGGTTTTCTGGCAAATTAGTGGCAAAACATTAAAGACGTTAGAAAATAATGACAGATATTTGAGTTTCAGATTTCATACTCTTCAGAAAATTCATACTAATGCAAGACCTACTATTTTATTAACTTTCTAAGTTTGTAAGAGCAATATTTAAAAATTGTCCTTATTTTTGAGGCTTTGTCCCACTTTTATTTATGGCTTTGTCCAGATTTCTTGTTCTGAGGTTGAGAGTATGACAAATGGGTCAGGGCCATCACTGTCAGTCAGAGACATTTCAAATTGTGCCATACTTGTTGCACCCCACTCCCCTATGTAGTGACTCTGGATGTGTCCAAGCAAGGCAAAGAGCAATTATGCAGTGTAAGTGCGCAGAGTATCCTCCCATCCAAGGTAGACACAAGTACTACAGTGGCTTTTCATCTGTCCTTGATTTTGCAGAATGTTCTGGTTTTCTGTCATATTTTTATACTGTTGATTTATGCTCCTTATTATTCAGAAAATGCATGCTCTTGCAGTGCCAGTTGCTCTGTGTTTATGTAGCAATGCTTTAATGACCACAGGTAAGCTTGTCAGAAATTGTAAGATGCAAGTAAGCTTTAATAAGCATACTGTTAAAGAATTACCAGCATTGAAAGCCTTTTTGTTGTTGCCATGCAGAGAATATTTACATAACTAGATAATGTATAAGCCTTAGGTATTGAGATGCATATGACAGTATTTGTAAAAAAAGGATAAGATTGCAGTATTTTCAGAAGCTCATTACTTTTGTTGGAGACTTGCAGTCATCTTTGCAAGCTTTACCCGTAAACTAAACAGAATGCCAATCTATCATGTGTGGTTCATAACCTGTGCAATAATCCTTTAAGCAATTTATCTTGAGCTTGTTTCTTGTTTGCTGTTCATTTTTTACTTTGATCATGTTTTCCCTATGAAACAAGTAGATAATTGTTGTCAGGCAGCAAGTCTTTTTTGGATTGTTTGTATCTTTCGGCTTTTCCCAGTTAGGGGTCGCCACAGCGGAACTCCGGTCCGCTAATGATTGGTAGTGGATTTTTACGTACCGGGTTACCAGCCCTGACACACAACCTTCAAAGCACGCCCCATTCACGTATGCCTCCACACAGAAGACACTCTAGCTGAGAATCAAACAGGACAACGTCTTGCTATGAGGCGACAACGCTACCGCAGCACCACCAAATGGTAGCCTTAGCAAGTCTTTTTTGGATAAGAAACATTTTTCCAAGAGGGGGTATCATAGAGGTTGCTACTTTCAGCACGTTACTTTGTTCTTTTATAAAGCTGAATATAAATTATAATTATAAGTGCAGTGCAAGGAAAAGTGGTTTGAGTTGAGTGCCAATTGTTTTTTTATACTTGATTTTGACTGGCATTCCAGTAATGTATTTAAAAAGTAATTTATTTTTTCATGCTTCACAACCATTTTGTTTCCATCTAGATATTAAGTAAGCTGTCATGTAGCCAATGGATTGAAATATTTTTTTCTTCTGTACTTCATTTTGTCTTGATTGGACTCTCATAATGACAGTTTGGCACCCAGGGCAGAGTATTTAATTAAACTTCCAGTTTTTGTGGTTTTGAGCATAGCCCCACCCCTTTCTAGACAGCCACACCCATTCCCATTGGCCCCACCCATTCAGTTGTCTCCTGCAGCCCCCCTTTGATTTGAAGTCACCAGCCGCCACTGTTGAAAAGCAAACAAGTCTGTTAGGGGGAAAAATATAAAAAATAAATAAAAAATGTACAATAAGCTGGTTGCATAAGTGTGCACACCCTTAAACTAATACTTTGTTGTGTGTGCACACCCTTAAACTAATACTTTGTTGAAGCACCTTTTGATTTAATTACAGCATTCAGTCTTTTTGGCTTGGCAATATTTGCCCACTCTTCCTTGCAAAAGCGGTCCAAATCTGTTGGATTGCAAGGGCATCTCTTGTGCACAGCCCTCTTCATGTCACTCCACAGATTTTCTATTGGATTTAGGTCTGGGCTGTGTCTGGGGCATTCCAAAACTTTAATTTCCTTCTGGCGATACCATTCTTTTGTTGATTTGGATATATGCTTAGGGGTCATTGTCATGTTGAAAGGTGAAATTCCTCTTCATCTTCAGCTTTCTAGCAGATGCCGGAAGGTTTTGGGCCAAAAGTGACTGGTATTTGGAACTGTTCATAATTCCCTCCACCTTGACTAAAGCCCCAGTTCCAGCTGAAGGAAAGCAACCCCAAAGCATGATACTGCCACCACCATGCTTTACTGTGGGGATGGTGTTCTTTTGGTGATGCAAAGTGGTGTTTTTGCGCCAAGCATACCTTTTGGAATTATGGCCAAAAAGTTCAGCCTTGGGCTCATCAGACCATAACACATTTTCCCACAGGCTGTTAGGAGACTTGATGTATTGTTTTGCAAATTTTAGCCAGGCCTGTATGTTTTTCTGTGTAAGAAGTGGCTTCTGTCTTGCAACCCTACCGCATAGTCCAGACATATGGAGAATGTGGGAGATTGTTGTCAGTTGTAGTAGTACATAACCAGTACTTGCTAGAAATTCCTGCAGCTCCTTCAGTGTTGCTGTAGGTCTCTTGGCAGCCTCCCTGACCAGTTTTCTTCTTGTCTTTTCATCAAGTTTGGAGGGATGTCCATTTCTTTGCAACATCACTGTTATCCCATATTTTCTCCACTTTTTGATGACTGTCATCACTGTGTTCCATGGTATATCCAATGCTGTGGAATGTTTTTGTACCTTTCTACTGACTGGTTCCTTTCAACAATGAGATCCCCTTGATGCTTTGTAAGCTATCTGCGAACCATGGCTTTTGCTGTAGCAGGCAACTGAATAAATGTCAGGAAAATCCTACTAGAACAGCTGAACTTTATTTGGGGTTAATCAGTCTCATTAATTGATGGCAGATGTGTACCCAAGAAGACTGAATGCTGTAATTAAATCAAAAGGTGCTTCAACCAAGTATTATTTTAAGGGTGTGCACACTTATGCAACAAGCTTATTGTATATTTTTTATATTTTCCCCTAACAGATTTGCTTGTTTTTCAATTGAATTGTGCAGGTTATAGGTCACATTAAAGGTGAGAAAAGTTTTGAAATGATTTATTGTGGTCTCATTTTTTTATATCACAAAAACCTGGCATTTTAACAGGGGTGTGTACACTTTTTCTATCCACTGTATCTTACATGTTCTACACTGCCATGAAATTGCAGTGTGGTACACATTCCATCTTAGTACTGAGTTTTAGCGTGCGATGGCTTTCAGATGTATTAGATGAGGGAGAGTATAGTTCACGTTGCCAGTTTCAGGCCCACTGATAGCATTTATATTTTGAAATGGGAAGGTTGTTAAGTGGAAAACTTGGCACCAAGGAGAATAAGCAATTTTTTGTAAATAAATGCAATTCATTCTCTGTCTGGCCGCCCTGACTTTTGACCATTTATTGTATTAAATGAGCAGCCTTGTTTTTGCTCAGATTTTCATCTTTTAGTATCTTAAACTCCCCTTTTCACTTAGCAAGTAAATGTAGTCAAATGAACCATTGCCAGAAGCAGTACCAGATCAGCTGTGTTGCAGCACTTGAAACCTTGTTTCTACAGTTTATGATCATTGTTTTAGTTATTAATTTTTTTTCTAGTGACTCTTTACATTCTCAAACACCTTCATTGAATTATCACATTGTTATTCATTTTGAGAATTAAGACAGTTACACACAGCATTTTTCAGTTGCACATATTGATCATTCCCTTAGTTATTAACCTTAAAAGATAGCAGTTTATGGCTTTGATCACTTCCAGTGCAGCTTTAAAGGTTCCCTGACTATATCACTTTATGATAATTGTATAATCTTATGACTTGCAGATGAAAACAATGGCTCATAGTGAATGCTACAGCTCTTAATTTGGTACAGCTGTTATAAATGCTGCTTGTCTAGAATAACTAATACCAGCTTTCTAGTTTTAAAAAGTTCTGGCACTATTCAGTAAGTTTGAAATCTAGAACTATGAATAATTAGCCTAATTAGATTGTTGATGTCTTTTGCATGATCCTGCTAATTCATGCACTGTGTCCATGCCAATGGTAAAATGCACAGTTTATTTTTCACTCAGTTTCACTGTTTATCTGCAGTCACTGCAGACATGGAATCAAATCCATCCTTTCCAGCTGTCTGCAGTTTTCTTTTTGATTCACTGTTCAGTTTTAAGTAGCAAAATCCCCCTTAGCAAGTGCCTGACCAAGTGGTTAGTCCATGGAAAGAGTCATAGAGGGGTCAGTATCCCTTTTTAGTTTCAATCTGCATTCATAAGTAGTTAGTCTAGTGCTCTTTTAAGGAAGTCATTGGTACCCAAACTCATTGCAGATTCAAATCTGAAGACTTCAGCCTATCCGCCAATGATTTTTAGTAACAAAAAAGGCAGCAGAGTGTACCTGAGACACATTGATCTGCATGAAGCTGGTCTCTTAAACAGTTTAACCTGCATATTTTTCCCTGTCTATGTACATATGCTTTGGGAAGTTTAGTGTCTTAAATTCCCACTTATTTTGCTCCCAGAAGCTTTCAGCTTCTAGTGTCTTAAACTCAATTTATTGCACTTAGGGAGCAATTTTAGTGTCATGTAGCAGTACCTGAATCAATTGCATTGTAGCACTTAATGCTTCCGTTGCTTTCTGCACCTTATGACCACTGTTTTAGTTATTGGTTTTAATGATGAAGACAGCAGCTTCCAGCATGAATCAATTGCATTACAGCACTTTGTGTTTACTTTCTACACCTTTTCATCACTGCCATAGTTATTGGCCTTAAAAGATGAGGGCAGCTGCTCTCAGCTTGAGTTGAATGTGCTACAGCACAGATTTCTTTAACTGAGGCATCTTATGCCTTTGCTAGATGGCTTATGGTTGAGGAAAAGCAGCTTGTGGGAAAATAAACTTAGAAGCTGAAGTAACACAGATTACACATTTTAAGTAATCAGTTGTTTCTGAATTTAATGTTTAAACCCCTGATCAGTAAGCTTGAGTGTAATCAGAATAAATTACCTGCTAAGAACAGTGGTGCCAGGTTTATAATATTTGCAGGCCCTTTTTCTGTATCATGTGGTCAGAAATGAACAGCATTTACTAACTTTGAGGAACTGATAGGTACACAGGTTCATAGATAAAATACTAGACAATCAGTCTGCAGACATTTACAAGCTGGTGAGACAGTAACCTATATTCAGAAATGTCTTCCAGCCTCGGGTAGGACAGTATAAGATAGCCAAGGAGAGAGCATGAGTCTGCCCATCTGATTGTCTTTGTTTACCTTGAAGTTGTAAAGAGTAAGAATAGTTTAAGCACGCATATGTCAAACCCACACATGTGTTGATGGAGTCCAGTATGCAACCACTGCACCATGGCAGCAGTGAGTTTAAATACTTGTTAGGCTCTTGTACAACGACAAACAGTATACTGTAACCCTGACCACTAAAAATGCAGAGGGTTTTCTAAAATGTGAAGTACATGTATACCCCAGTGTGCTAGTTTAAGTGTTGCTTTGCTTTTTCTTGTTGTGCTTAACTGATTACTGAGAGCACCCAGTGAAAAAACAGTACAGTCTTCTACTCATGACTTTAGACTTGCTGTCACTGGCTGAATGGGATGGGGGCAGTTGTGCTCATAGATGTGATCCACTACTCTGTAATTAATTGTTTTGGAGATCCACGTTAAAAGGAAAATTGATTTTAAGTGTTTAGGTTGTTTCTCGTTTTGCTAAGAAAATTTTGTTTGATCTATTGAACCTAAAGTTTGAGACAGGGTAAGTATATGTGTGTATAAATATGTCTGTGTGCATGTATGTATGTATAATGGGGTTCCTATCAGTTCTTCGAAATGTCAGCAGTTCGAACACCATATGTTCAAACTGCGACGTTCGAAAACTCATTATCACGAAGCCGCGGAACACCGAATTCTTTCCCAGGGAAAGAATTCGGTGGGCCGTTTCTGTGGCTTTGCTATATTCAGCGCTCGCTATGGTGGAAAGTTACGAGTCGGGTTCAGGTAAGTGTGCGATTGTGCGGATGTTAGGGTTAGGGCGTGGGTTAGGTGAGTTTGGGTTAGGGCCCGGGTGAGGTGGGTGTGCGATAGTGACATACTTTAGGGTTAGGGCGGAATAGGTGAGTTAGGGTTAGGGCGCAGGTGGTGGGTGTGCGATAGTGACAGACTCTAGGGTTAGGGCAGGATAGGTGAGTTAGGGTTAGGGCTCGGGTCAGGTGAGTGTGCGATAGTGACGGACCTTAGGGTTAGGGTTTGGGTTAAGGTAAGTGGGTAGATAGTAGTGTATGTACAGTTTAGTGTATGGTTAGATGTAGGATTTTAAGTGTATATGCGTGTGGATTGCTGTTTTTTTTGGTGTGCTTGTGTTGTGTGTGTGTGTTTCTTGGAACAGCGATTTTTTTTCCCTTTCCCGTTTCGGAGAACTGATATAGACCCTGTATAATGTATATGTGTGTGTATGTATATATGTATAAAACAGAAAAGGAGAGACAGACTAGAAATTGAAAAAAGCAAGATGTTATTGATATTGATTTGGCTTGTGAAAGTATCAGAAATGATTTACAGCGAATGTAGTTTCATTATACAAAGCCAGGAGTATGGTTTCCAAGGTCAGAGTGCATGAAGTAAGATATCAGTGATATTTTCTTGTGCCCTGTTGTATGTTCTGTTTTTATAATACCTTCCAATTAGAACTTTGGAAATATTTCATTTGTTGCAAAAGTAACTGTAAAATGTCTTGTTTATTCTTTTGTTAATAATATTAAAAAAATATAAATATATATATATATATATATATATATATATATATATATATATATATCATTCAGTTTGATGACCATTGTATGGTAGAAGCTTTGTTAGTTGTTTTATATCATTATCCATTCTTATTTTGAAGTCCTTTGCATATTTGTTTAAAAATGGGTATTTCTGTATTTTGTCCATTTACAAAATATCTTGATGCATTTGCCTAATGATATGTTGAAAACGTGCTAACTGCTAACAATAACCTGTTATCTCTTGTTTCTGTGTTATCACATTTGTCAAGAAATGGGAAGGGAGATTGCCTTTCTTGTACATACTGCAAGTTACTCATTTTGTAATTATTTGTCTGTCAAGCAGCTTTTGCACTCACAGGGTGGGAGTTGAGAAAGATTTGTACCCTGCATGAGTGACATATAGTGGTATTCCAAAACGACTTTTGTACCATTTAAGTGTGGTAATTGGTATACAGTGTGTAAGTGATTTATACCAGCACATTGTTAAATAATAAGCTTTCAGATTGGGGGTGAGGGAATGGATATATGTACAAAGTGTTCTGCTGTACATTTTCGCATTGCATTTTACAGTCCGCATAAAGTTGAGTGTGAATATGTGTGTTAGCAGACCAAAATACACAAGGACATACATGATTCAGAGACACAAAGACCGATGCAAATGTTTAAAAGTAGTTCTACAAAAGTACCTATTCTAAATAAGCTAGATTAGCTAACTTTTGGCCAGTCTGGTTGCATGAGAGTAAAGAAAGGCTGAGTATGGTGCAAGAGGATAAAGCAGCATTTAAAAGGCAGCAAACACAAATACACCCTTGTATTTTGTTAAGAGTAACTCTGAAAGCATGTAAGATCAGGAACAGGATACAAAAGTTAGCTTTCAGAAGAGACAGGCTAAGAATCAGCTAACAAATCTTGACAAATAGGAAACCTTGTATAGGTACACACTGATAAGGACATTGGTAGGCCATCAACCGCAGATTCATACCACATACATAGAGGTGCATATAAGTTATGGGAGATCCAGCTTAGTGGACATAAACTGTAATGCAGTACTGTCCATACTGGCCAGGAGGATGTTCTAACAGTGTTCACTGAGAAAACATAAGATGTTCTGTAGTCCTATCTCGCCTTCATTCTTACCCATGGTTATCGGCTCCGACTCGGCCTATTACAAAGCTCAAAGTCTTCTAGTTGGCTTGTGGCTAGGTAGGTATCCCATGGTGCAACAGTACAATTCCTAGATCTCGTTTGCCGCATCTACAAGTTCAGATGTGCTTCTTCTTGGCTGTGGCTAAGTTTAACACTTTTTTCTATTTTTACTGTATTACAGCTTAACGTTACAATTCATATAGCTTTTGATAGTGTTTAATAGTATTTCGAGTATTTTCTGACTTGGTGAAGTGTTTTTCTTGACTTTAGATTCCTTATTGTCGAGAACTGGTCGGCCGTTGGCCTTGTTGTTCTCATTGGTATCCTGTGTGCCAGTCTTTTTCTGTTTATCGTGTGCATTTGCGCTTATTTGATATTTGCAGTGCTTATTATTGTAGACAGTTTGGAATTTAAATAGTTATTACTTAGATATTTAGTTTTTCCAGTTAAGGTGTGCATTTGCACTCAATTTACCTTATTTTTCGTGTGCAGTGTTGATTAGTATTAGAGAGTTAGTATTTAGACTTTCCTTCTTAGATATTCTTATTCATCTGGATATCTAGTTATTCAGTTGGCATAAAGGGTCTTTGATATTTTCGACCCTTCTTGTTTTACAACTTAGTGTTTGACTGTAGTTTTCACTGAGACAGTTTGGTCATTGTCATAGTCTGTATTAGTGTGTGTGCTGTGTAGTTAGTAGCTTCTGACCTTCTAGTCTTTCTACCTAGGTCTGTTTAAGTTAGAGGACCTAGTTCTCTGCCTTTTTTTCTCTTCCCAGGGCTGTGCCCATTTAAGTTAGAGAACCTAGTCCTCGTTGTGTTTGTGTTGTGTTTTTTCTGCTTCTTCGGTTAGCATGTCTAAAGAGGCAAAAGACCATAAACTCTCGGGGTTTAAGAAATGTGTAAAATGCTCCCAGAAAATGTCAGTTACGGATGACCATAGTAATTGTGTGTATTGCCTCGTAGCCAGAGTTCTACAGGAGCGAAAGAACAAGCTAATTTTGAAAGGTCTCCTCAAGCCTTCTTTCGAGGAAGACTTGGCGAGTTCATCTTCTTCCTCGAAATCCCATTCATCCAAAAAAGACAAAACTAAATCTACCAAGAGGCATTCCCCGGCGCCATCCAGTGCTTTGGAACCGCCTCCTAAACTTATTAAACAGGACAAGACTTCTACCTCCTCAGCTCCACTGGTCTCAGAGCCGATCGAGGTTGTTGATACTGTGAGTTCAGTTTCGGCCCCATGCATTTCAGAGCTGAGTACTGATAGCAAACATTGGAGCCGGTCCACAGATCCTTTGCCAGTCTCCCCAACTTTAAGGTCACCTATCTTACAGAGGTCCAGATCTCCACACTGTGTTCCAGAAGTTCTTCGTGTTTCACTGTTGCAGTCATTACATTTGGGTAATCTGCTGGCAGGTTGCCCTCAGTCGGCCTGAATAACAAAGTCTGGGTCCTGCATCGGTTGCTGTCTCCTCTTCCATGACGTCAGGTCATCAGGGGTATAAAACATGCAGCCGACGCCATTTTATTCAGTATTTCTTGCCGCACGGTGCCCGAAGCAGAAGCAGTTCGCAAGTGCCGGTCGGCCGACTCCTGAAATTTTCGCATTCGAGTTTCAGAACCGAAGTCTTCAACTAAAGCTAAGTACCCCATTGGGGAAACTTTTTCTTGCTCCTTACCGATGTCAGTAAAAGTTAATAATTGCATTACTTGTGGGAAGCAAATACCTCATAAGGATTTTTATTTGTACTGTATTCCTTGCCTAGGCCCAGATCATAATGTGTCTTGCTGTCAGTTTTGTGCTAGATTTAAGCACTACTAAGCATACTAACGCACTATTAAGCATGGGTATATTTTTGCTTCAAAATATTTTGGATCCAGATTTAATTACCCTGAAATGTCAAAGATTAGCAATCTGACTACTGGAGTTCATAAAAAATGCAAAGAAAAAGACAGAGACAGACCGTCGAGGTCCAAAACTGATGACAAAGCTTCTCCTAAGCCACTCACCGGTTCTCCAGTACTCAGTGAGGCGCTTTTGCAGCCGCTGATATCCGCTACTTTTGAGTCGCAGGCCTCTACCGAGACCCATACGGAGTCCTGTATGCCACGAGATTCTCAGAGTATTGAACCCGCGGATGTCTCTCCCTTGGATAGGTCCGGAGCTGCTGAGCAGGCACCGGCTTCTGAGGGTGTTTTCAGGCCTCAACATTTTTATATAAAACCAACACCAGCTTCAACAACAAGATCAAAAACATCTTCTAAGTCTAAAAAACCGAAGCATGAGCCATGTGCTCAGGCCCCTATGCCTAAAAAACAGATGATCAAAATGGCTGAGGACTTACTTACCTTGATCAGGGGTTCCCAATCCCCACTGCTAAGAGGCCTAGGCAAGACACTGATTATGAATCTTCAGATCTGGTTTCCACTTCTTCTGATTCCTCTTCTGATCAGGAATTTTCTGTTCCACCCCATGAGGATTCAGATGCAGAAGAATCCATCCCATCTGCATCTCCTCCTGAAGATTATTCTTTTGGAGAAACCTTGCATACTTTAAGGGAACATTTTCACTGGGAGAGTCAGGATTTCTCTGAATCAAAAAAGAGGCTTAGGGATTTCCTTCTTCTTCCTCAGCATAGGCCTTTGGCAATACCTCCTGTATTAGACATTGTTAATGATGTATTTTCAGAATCAAGCATGGCTCCTGATTCCCTACCTCCGGCTCATAGTAAGCCAGACAGATATTACAGGGTTCCTGACTCCCACAAATTTCTATTAAAAAATCCTGCTGCTGATCCTGAGACTATCTCACAGGGTCCCAAGGTGTAAGGCCTCTACAGCCAAAAATCCTACCCCCTCTGATAGAGATTCCAGGGCACTGGATAGATGGGGAGAGAAGGTTTATACGTCTGCAACCTTGGCAATTAGGGCCTTAAACTGCCAGTTTCCTATGCTTAAATATCAACAGCATGTTATGGGCTTATTGAAACAAAAAATGATGTTGATTTCTGATTGTGTGGAAAATAAAGAATTACAGGAATTATTGCATGCAGCAGAACAGGTTGGAAAGCATACTTTGCAGTGTGGTTTTGATTCCTTGGAGGCCTCTTGCAGGGCCGCAGTTACTGGATCTGTGATTAGAAGGCATGCCTGGCTCAAGGAGCAAAATCCGCCTGATCATGTTAAAGCTAAATTGTTGGATGCCCCTTTACAGCATGATACTCTGTTTGGTAATAAGGCAGAAGAGGTTTTAAAGAAAATGGAAGACGAAGCTAAATCTATGCAAACTGTAAAAGATTTCTTACAAGTGCAGCCACCCAGATTTAGTAGGCACTGGCCTACTAAAAATTGATCCTTTCCTGTGTCCAACAGAGCCTCTCAAGGCAAATCCAGGTACTCAAAAGGCTCTAGATACCAATCACAGGGTTCTTACAGGTCAAAGCAATGGGGTGCCTCCACCTCCAAATCCGGAGGAAACAAAGCACAACCATACAGTAAGCAGTCTCAATGACTTCCCTCTACCTACACCAAGCACTTATCTTTTGGCAGCCCCCTTGGGGGGGGGGGGGGGGGGATTAGCACTTCATGCTCAAAATTGGCAGTTAATTACCCAGGACAAAAGGGTATTAAACATAGTATCCCAGGGGTACAGATTTAATTTCCATACTTTGCCAATTCCAAACGGTTGGCCAGATCTGCCACAAAATCAGTGGGCAGAGGCTCAGAAACAAGTTACATCACTCATGGATATGAGAGCTATTCAACCAGTACAGAACAGGAAAAAGGACAAGTTTTTTATTCAAGACTTTTCCTGGTACCCAGAAAAGACAATGCCTGGCGTCCAATACTGGACTTATCGGTTTTGAACACGTACCTGGACATTCCAAAATTCAAAATGCTGACTTTGCAACAGTTACTGCTTCTGCTGGGCAGGAACGCTTGGTTAGTGACTCTAGACCTAAAAGAGGCATACCTGCATATCCCAATAAGGGAATCGTGCAGAAGATACCTCCGCTTCAAGGCAGGTTTTTTGCATTACCAATTCTCTGCACTACCCTTTGGCTTATCTACTGCACCCAGGGTATTTACAAAGAAGCATACAAATTTATCCTTACTTGGACGACTGTCTCATTCAAGCAGAGAACAAGGACATTCATCTTCAACATCTGGCATTCGTAAAAAGGCATCTGATATTGTTAATCCTCATTCTTTCCTTACGTATGGGTATCGGTTCCGAGCTTGGAACTGAGCCGGCCATTTTCCAAGCTCACATCAGCTTCAAACTCTCGAGCTAAACTCTTACCCACAATTCCCATCTCCCTGTTCCCTCAGATTTCGTTTGCCGCATTGCCATCCGGTCGTGTCAAGCTACTTCTCTTGAGCTAAGTACAGTCAGTTGTTGTTTAATTGTTTTACAAATTACTTTTCTGTCAGAAAAGTTAATATTTTATTGTCTCTTGCCCTATCGCATCTAGCGTTCATAATTTCAGGTTTTCTTCTCTGTCCTTTACTTACCCTTTTTACCAAGAGGTAATTTCTCCTTACCATCATTGGTAATCCCTTTCTTTTCTTTTTCATACCTTCGGGCACTCTCTTGTACCATTGTTGGTACTTTTCTTTTTGTTAATATGGCAGATAAAAAGGGTAGTCCGGGGTTTAAGCGGTGTTCTGATTGTAGACACAAACTGCTTACTTCTGATGCACACTCTTTATGTGTTTATTGTTTGGAAGCTTCCCATTTATCTGTTGAACCACCTTGTACTATATGTGAAAACTTTTCAAATTGAACTTTGTTAGAAAGGAAAAATAAGCTGATACTGAAGGGAATTCTAAAATCTCCCTTTTCAGAGGCTATTTCTGGGTCAGAGGTCTCAACCCCTCCTAAAGCCCATAAGAAAATCCATGTTTCTGCTAAGGCTAAATCCTTGCCTTCATCCCCAGCTGGGGACTCTCAACAACCAAATCTAAAAAGGCTAAAATTTCGGCTCCGGAGCTCTCTCAGTCAGCCCCAGTACTTTCGATGCCCAGACCTTCGGTACTGAAGCCTTTGGCTCCATTAGTGATTTTGGCTCCGTCCTCTCCTGCAGCCTTCTACATATAGACACCGAGGGGCCCCTCAGTTCAGACCTTTACCACTGTATCGGCACAGACCGTTCAGTCGGCACAGACCTTGACTGCTTCGGTTCCGAGATCTTCCTCGGAACCGAGGCCTTTATTACTGACTCCAGTTTTGTCGGTTCCAGTTTTGGCACCGACAACCACTTCGGCACCGATACCTGTGTCAGTGCAGACAATGACATTGGCACTGATGACTCCTTCGGTGCAGACTACAGTAGTTCAGTCTTTCTCGGCACCGTTGTCCTATGTGTGATCAGACGAGATGGGCACCATGTCTGCCTCTTTTGTGGACAGGCCTGTTCCTCCCTCAGTCTCGGTGAGGTCCACTAGAAGTCTTTCTGAACATGATGTGTTGCGTCTTGTGGATCAGGCATTCTTGGCCTGAGGTATTCCACCCCCCAGGAACTATCCTTCCTTGGGAGGTGATCACCCATCTCCAAAGACACCTTCTTATTCTCCTCCTTCATTGCCTTTGAAGTCCATGGATATAGCACAGTCTTCCCCTTCTGTGGTTCCCTTTATGGATCTCACTGAGGAACCGCAGTTGCCTTCGTGGCAGGAAAGTTTTGCTATGACCCAGAATGTCAGCTGTGATACGGATAGCTTGCTGCTCCACAGCCATCCAGGGACTCCGAGTTGGCAGGCTGAGCTACTTAGGGGAGGAGTGCCCCCTGTCCTCGACATACACTCCTCTCCAGGTGGACCAGCCTTCCAACTGATGGAGAAGGCTTTTGCTGCTGCTGGCGATATTGGACTGTCTATACCTCCGCCCTCCTCTGGTACACTGGTTTCACAAGTCGCACCTAGCGGACACCGGGTGCAAGGGCCTCAGGACATATTCCCTCAGGAATCCTTTTTTTTTGTTGTCTTCCCCAGCTTCTCCCGCTGGGGAGGTCCAGTGGAAAAGTTTGTGTAAGAAGAAGCACATGGACTCCACAGAGGAGTCTCTCACCGAAGACACAGATTTCGATGAGGGGGAAGGATCCCCTCGGTCACCCTCTGAGGTATCCTTTGGAGATATTCTTGAAATCCTGAAACAGAGAGGTGACTGGCAGCCCTCTAATCCGACCCCTGAGGAATCTGTGTTCCTGCAGGCTTTTTGCGCCCAGCCTCCTACCCTCCTGGGTTACTCCACCTGCTGATGAACTTGTCAAGTTCATCATGCAGTGTGCTTGGAAGGCCCCTGATACTGTTGAAGCTATTCCCCGGAGGCCTGATAAGATCTTGTCCCCTCCTCCTTCGGATCCCCATTGGTCCAAGGGTCTTCCTGTAGATGCTTTGGTGGTGGAAGCCGCAACAAAAAAGGATCTGGCAGAAGAAGAAAGCCAGACTATCCATCCACCTAACAGAATCCCGGGCCCTGGACAGAATAGGAAAGTGCACTTTTGCTTCAGCGACCTTTGCTATCAGGTCCCTGAATTATATGGCACATTTTACCAGGCTTCAAAGGGATCTGGTCTCTGAGCTCTCTGAAACCTTGGCTGGTGCAGTGTCTGATGAGGTTCATGACAAAGTGGCCTCTCAGCTAGCCACCGTTGAGTCTATATCTAATTCATCTATGCGACTGATATCTCACTCATCAGAAGGAGCAGCTAGAGTGGCAGGTTCAGCTGCTTTCTTGAGACGACACGCCTGGATGCGCTTGTGCAACTTCATGGAACCTTTTAAGTCTTCCTTTCTTAATGCCCCCATTGAGCCCTCCTCGTTGTTTGGGCCCAAAGTGAAAAGCACACTGGCCAGATGTGAACAAGATGGTAAGACCCTTTCTGCCATAGGTGTCCATTATTCTTCCCCTCAACATGCTTTCTCCCGAGACCAAAAGAGTGGGAAGATATGGTTCAAGAAATCTCAGGGTCCTTTCCGTGACACACAGGCTGAGTTTTCCCCCAGAGGCAGAGGGAGAAACTCACAGGGAAGATGCTCCTTTCAGGGCAGAGGGGGACCGCATAACCAGGGTTCCAGGGATTCTTTCCCTGGTCAATCCTACCAGCACTCCTGAAGAGCAGCCCAGCTCCTTTCCTCTGGAGGTGGTTGGGGGACGTTTCTCCTTGTACCCTTCTGCCTGGCTAGCCATCACCACCAATTCTTGGGTACAAAGGATCATAACCAATGGTTATCATATCCCCTTCGATCTTTGTCCCGTCCCGTCAACAAATCTTCCCGATGTTCCACCCAGTCAAAGGGAAGAAACAGCACTACAGATAGAAAAGCTGCTAAGAAAAAGAGTCATCCAAATAGTCCCTCCAGACCAGATAGGATCCAGATTCTACTGAAGACTATTTTTGGTGCCAAAGAAAACCGGGGACTGGAGATCAATTTTGGACCTCAGTGTATTGAACAAGTTTGTGAGAGTACAACATTTCCAGATGGTCACTATTCAGTCTGTCCTCCCGCTTTTGGAAAAAGATGATTGGATGTGCTCTAAAAATCTTCAAGATGCATACTACCATATAAAGATGGACAGGCCATCAAGAAGATTTCTGCGCTTCCGTGAGGGAGCCAGTCACTACCAGTTCTGAGTACTGTCCTTCGGACTCTCTACAGCCCCCAGAGTGTTCACAAAGTGCATGGCAGTTGTCACAACTCACTTAGGACTTCAAGGATTCCAGGTGTTTCCATACCTAGATGACTGGCTCATTTCCGCCCCCACCAGACATCTACTGGAAAAAGCCCTGGCATACTCTCTCCTCGCTGCTCAAAGGCTAGGCATAACCATAAACTGGCAGAAATCCAATCTCACTCCATCTCAGTAGACAGAATTCATAGGGGTTATCTTGGACACAAAAAAACTGCAGAGCGGCTACTCCAGAGCACAGAATTTTAAGGATAAAGCAACAACTAATTCCAGTCCTTTCAAAGGAAAAATCCACATCTCACTCGGTTCTACAGCTGTTGGGTTGCATGGCAGCCTCCATCACCATTGTTCCCCTGGCCAGGTTTCACATGAGGCTTCTACAATGGCTACTGCTCACCCAATGGTATCCTTTTCAGCATCCTCTTTCAGCCATGATTCGAGTAACCCACAGGTGCAAACAGGATTTAAATTGGTGGATGACACACAATCTCTCTCTCAATGGTCTCGCCCTTTTTCCCCCAGCAACCAAAGGCCACAATGACCACGGATGCCTCCCTGATGGGGTGGGGGGGCTTTGTCAGGGACAGACAGTCCAAGGCACTTGGTCCCAACCGGAGGCCCATCTGCATATAAATGTTCTAGAGCTGAGGGCGGTGCTTCTGGCGTTGCAAGCATTCCATCCCCTGCTGCCATCTGGGACAATTGCGATTCAATCAGACAACATGGCGGTGGTTTGGTACATCAACAAGCAAGGTGGAACCAAATCTTACCCCCTTTGTCGAGAGGCCATGAGGATATGGCAATGAGTGATGGCTACCAACCATTTTCTTCTAGCAACGCACATTCCCGGGAGTTCCATCGTGATAGCAGACACACAGCAGGTGCATTCTTCAACCTCACGAGTGGTCCCTGAATCCCTTGATAGCGGCGGAGATCTCCCACCACTGGGGCCGTCCCTGCTGTGACCTCTTTGCATCCCCGGCCAACTACAAATGCAGCAACTACTTCGCCCTGATTCCCCCTATGGGACAGTCACCCAGGGACGCTCTAGTCCACGATTGGCCCTCGGTCTTCTCTACGCATTTCCGCCCTTTCCAATCATTCCCCAGTTTCTGAAGAAAGCCCCGCGGTTGAAGAGCAAGGTAATCCTCATAGCACCATATTGGCCACGACAGATATGGTTCCCATTCCTTTGGCCTCTCCTACTAGATCGACCATAGATCCTCCATTCAATCCTGGAGTTGATCACACACCCACAGAACTGATTCATCCCAACCTGAACAGCTTGAAGCTAACGGCTTGGCTACTCCAATTCCCTTGATTGCCAGGCAGAGTGATCTGTCTTTACCAGTACGTGATATTCTTATTGCTTCTCATAAGTCCTCCACTAGAATTACTTATCTGAGCAAGTGGAAAAGATTTACCTGTTGGCTGAAAGATAAACAAGTAGACCCCCTTTCCAGACCAGTGTCGATAATACTAGGCTATCTGGCCGACCTGTTTCAATCAGGTCTATCGGCCTCTACCGTTAGAGTTCATTTGGCTGCAATTTCTAATTTTCTTGAGGGTGTCCAAGATTCCTCTCTTATGTCCCATAAATTGTGCAAGACCTTCATAAAAGGTGTGAATCATCTGAAGCCACCCTTTAGAGAACCTATTCAACCATGGGATTTATCATTAGTTCTGCAAGCTCTGACAATGGCACCTTTTGAACCAGCCTCTTCTTGCGACCTCAAGTATTTGTCATGGAAAACCTTTTTTTGGTCGCTATTACTTCTGCCAGATGTATTTCTGAACTTCAAGCTTTATGTATCACGAGTCCATATTTGATTTTTAGAGTTTCTCTGAGAACTAATCCGTCTTTTCTGCCTAAAGTGATCTCTGAAATGTCCATTAATCAAGCCATTGAAATGCCAGTTTTCTTCCCCAACCATTCAAACAGAGGAGAGTATTGCCTGCATACCCTTGATATTCACAGGCAAATCCATTTTTACCTAAACAGGACTAAACCCTTTTGTAAATCTGACCAGTTATTTTTGGCCTTTTCTGGACCTAGATTAGGATCAGCTGTTGCTCAGGTCACATTAGCTAGATGGTTGAAGGACTGTGTGGCCTTTATTTACACACAACGTAACATTTCGTTGCCTACTACCATGAAAGCTCATTCAGTAAGGTCGGTGGCAACTTCTGCTGCCTTCCATGCCAGAGCTTCTTTACATGACATCTGTGCAGCTGCAACTTGGGCTATGCCTCATACTTTCATCAATCATTACAAATTAGATTTGGCCTTCAGGGGAAGAGCATCTTTCGGTTCTATGGTGCTCAGGAATGTCCTTCCATAAGAGCCTCCTAGGAATAGAGGTAGCTGGGAACTCTGTCCCATATGTAAGGAATGAACGAGGATTAACAATGTCCGATAAAGAAGTTATGTCTTACCATAACGTTCCATCTGTATTGTTGATCCCCGTTCAGTCATTACGACCCTCCCTCCTTCCCCCCTCTTGTGGTTTCTAGTGGATCTCACCATCCATTTCTCTTAGGTTATTTGACCAGAGGTAGCCTCTACCTTCTTTAACTTGCAAACTCAATCTGAGGTAACAGGGAGAGGGGAATTGTGGGTAAGAGTTTAGCTTGAGAATTTGAAGCTGACGCGTGCTTTGAAAATGGCCGGCTCGGTTCTGAGCTCGGCACCGATACCCATACATAATGACTGAACGAGGATCAACAATACAGATGGAACGTTATGGTAAGACATAACTTCTTTTTCCTAACATGCATAGGGTACACAATAAACTAAAAGAAATCCCAACTGGTACCCTCTCAAATAATTACATTCCTGGGTGCAAGCTTGAGTACAACTGCCCAGATGGCTTACCTTACACCAGACAAACAAAGGCAACTGACAACATACTTCAAACAGATGGCAACAAAAACCCATTTAGCTGCAAGACAAATTCTGCAGGCTTTGGGGTTCATGGCATCCTGCATTCTACTAATTCCATATGCAATACTGCATATGAGGAAACTTCAAGTGGTACCTAAAAAGTTTATGGAGTCAACATTGTCACAGTCTGGAAACAATGATTCCTCTCATTCCCTGCCTACAACAGGAGTTTCTTTGGTGGAGAGAGACATGTCACCAAAACAAGGGACTGTCATTCACTCTACCCCCTGCCACCCAAACCCTAACTACAGACGCATCAGACTATGCTTGGGGGTCCCACCTGGCGAGGAGATGCATTCAGGGCATATGGAGGCCAAAACAAATGCATCCGCATATCAACCAGAAAGAGATGCTAGCTGTTCAGAATGCACTGTCAGCCTTCAAGGACTTACTTCATCCAGGACAACTACTGATAAAGACGGACAACACCACGGTTATGTGGTACATAAACAAGCAGGACAGTACACATTCATACCCCCTTTGCAGACTAGCCATGGCATTGTGGAACACAGCTTTGACTTACCAAGTACATCTTCAAGCTCAATTCCTGCCAGGAAAACAAAACACTCTGGCAGACGACCTAAGCAGAAATCTTATGGACCCGCATGAGTGGAAACTGGATCCACAAATCTTCAGCATGGTAACACAGAAATGGGGGAGCCCAGACATAGATCTATTTGCTTCTCTCCAAAATTATCAGCTGGACAAATTCTGCACAAGGTCTTATCACAGACAAGCATAGAAAGTGGACGCCCTATCCTTCAGTTGGACAAACCTATCAGTCTATGCCTTTCCCCCTCTGCCTCTTCTCTCCAAGGTCTTACTAAAAGTCTGACAGGAAAAACCAAAAATTATCCTGATTGCTCCGGACTGGCCTCACCAGCACTGGTACCCAGTTCTAAGGAATATGTCTCAACTCCCTCCTTGGTACTTGCCTCAAATACTTGATGTACTGTCTCAACAGAACAATCAAATTCTGCACACACAGCTCCAAACTCTGAGCCTTGCAACATAAAATGGCTGATCATTTAATTATTCAAATAACACCTCTCAGTAAATCTGTGATAGATGTCATTTTGGAAGCCAGAAGGCCTAGTACTAGAAAATCTTATGCTGATAAATGGAAGAGATTCTGTGCTCGGAACCAAGCACAAGGAACGGACACAGCTAAACCAAATATCCCTCAGATTTTACAATACTTGACTGAGATGCTTAACAAGGGCCTATCTTTTTTTTCAATAAAAATCCATGCCTCTGCCATCTCGGCTCATTACAACACGGAACCTCCCCTCTTTTCTCATCCTCTGCTAAGACAGTATCTAAGAGGGGCCAAAAATTTAAGGCCTCCCAGAAGATCACCAACTCCTGCATGGGACCTCAATTTTGTGCTGGAAAAACTCACCCTGCCTCCTTTTGAACCAGCAGCTACTGCAGAATTAAAATTTTTATCTTGGAAAACTGCTTTCCTCTTGGCAATCACTTCAGCAAGAAGGGTTTCAGAGATACAGGCCCTCACGGCTGTGGAGCCTTTTATTACATTTTAGCCGGACAGGGTATCCCTCAGGACCAATCCTTCCTTTATGCCTAAGGTGGTATCCAGTGTGGCTCTTAACCAAACAGTTCACCTACCAACATTTTACCCAAATCCGCAGAACAAGGGGGAGCGGATTCTGCATTCTTTGGACGTACACAGGCAACTAAGATTCTACTTAAACAGGGCCAAATCTCTAAGAAAGTCTGAGCAACTACTGGTGACATTTGCTTCAGGATCAGAGGGGAAGGCTATATCAAAGCAGGCTATTTCTAAGTGGATAAGCCACTGCATTCGTTTCTGCTACTTGCACCATGGTAAACCTGTACCCAAGGGAATCAGATCACATTCCACCAGGGCTGCCTCTACCTCAGCAGCCTTTCTCAGATGAGTTCCAACCAAAGACATTCTAGAAGCTGCTACTTGGAGCTCTGTTCATACCTTCACAAAGCATTGTCATTTGCCTCTCTTCTACAAATCCAGGGCAGGCTTTGCCAATGCAGTTCTGTAGGGCCTCATAGCCGCTCCTAATACTATTTAGTTCCATCCTCCCATCCATAGCTTTGGGATTCTGCCCAAAAGTAATGACTGCACCAGTGAAACACGAAGAACATGGTACAGATGTTCATCGTGCATACAGCTGCAGTAATCACAGATGGGTTCTCTGCCGTCAGGCGGGTCCTCGGTCGGCCGAATTCCAAAGTCTAGGTCCGGCGTCGGTTGGTGTTGCTTTCTCTCTTGACGTCAGTGAGGCCAGAGTATATAAGACACAGCCGACGCCATGTTCTTCAGTCTTTTTTGCCGCGCGGTGCCCGAAGCAGAAGCAGTTCGCAAGTGCCGGTCGGCCAGCTCCTGAATTACGAAAAAAAAAAATTGGAAACCGAAGTCTCCATTAAAGCTAAGTACCCCGTTGGGGAAACTTTTCTTGCCTCAGATCGATGTCAGAAAAAGTTAATAATTGTATTGCTTGTGGGAAGCAAATACCGCATAAGGATTTCCATTCCCTCTGCATACCTTGTTTAGGCCCAGACCACGACGTCTCGGGCTGTCGCTTTTGCGCTACCTTCAATAAACGCACTATTAAGCGTCGGGCGGAGTTCGCCCAACACTTTTTTGGAAAAGCCTTTGATTATAAAATGTCGTCGGAGACTCCGACTACCGTTTTGTCCAAAAAACGCAAGGACAAGGACCGACACGTGAGGTCCGTGGTCCCCACCGACACCACGCCAAAACCGGCTACACGTGGTCCGGTTCTCAGCGAGACGCCTTTGCAGTCCCTGACTACCGACGACACTTCCTTGGCGGTGTCCTCTGTACCCGAGACCGCAGGTACCTCGGCCCTTTCCCAGACTACAACCGAAGCCATTGCTAATGTTGAGCCTCCTAATGTGGACAGGTCCACTTCCACCCATGGTGTCTTTAGACCCTCATCTTCTTTTTCTATTAAGGCCTTTACTAAATCCAAAGCAGCCAGGCATCCCAAGAGGCCTGTTGCACAAGGCCCTTCTCCAGGCCCCATGCCTAAAAAACAGATGCTGAAAATGGCTGAGGATTTGATTACTCTTATCAGGGTTCTCAACCCTCCAGACAAGAGACCCAGAGTGGAGGAAGATTCTCCCTCTTCTGATCAGGGCTCCATTTTATCAGAACATTCTGATGTAGAGGAACACTCTTACTCCTTTTGAAGATTCGGATGCAGAGCAGTCCATTCCTTCTGTATCTCCTCCTGAGGATTTGTCCTTTGGGGAAACCTTGCACACTTTAAGGGAACACTTCCATTGGGAAGGCCAAGACTTTTCTGATTCCAAGAAAAGACTTAGGGAATTTCTTTGTTACCTCAACACAGGCCTCTGGCGATACCTCCGGTTTTGGACATACTTGATGATGTTTATCCGGAGGCTTTCCATAATCCAGATTCCCTGCCTCCTGCACCAGTCAAACCTGATAGGTACTACAGAGTTCCTAACTCTCACCAATTCCTCTACAAAAGCCATAATGCTGACCCTGAGACCATTTCTCAAGGCCCCAAGGGATTGAAGGCCTCTACTGCCAAGAATCCACTTCCTGCCGAGAGAGTCAAGATCTTTAGAAAGGTGGGGAAAAAAGGTATATACCTCGGCCACCCTTGCCATGAGGGCCTTAAATTGTCAGTTTCATATGCTTAAATATCAACAGTTCCTGTTATCACAATTAAGGAATAAAATGTCTCAACCTGAACAACCAGATTTAAAGGAGTTACAGGATATGATGCATAGTGCAGAGCAAGTGGGTAAACACACCTTACAATGTGGCTATGATGCCCTAGAGGCCTCAAGTAGAGCGGCTGCTACAGGATCAGTCATTCGTAGACATGCCTGGCTTAGGGAACAAAGCTTGCCTGATCATGTGAAAGCTAAACTTCTAGATGCTCCTTTACAAAAGGATGTGCTATTTGGTACTAATGCTGAGGAGATATTACGGAAAATGGAAGAAAAAGCCAAATCTATGCAAACTGTCAAAGCTTTTTTACAGGTCCAACCACCACGTTTTAGCAGAAATTGGCCTTCTAAAAACTGGTCCTTTCCAGCCACGGACAAGCCCCAAAGAGGTAGATACAGACGCACAAGGGGCAGAGGGCAATCACAAGGATCATATAGAGGCCGACAATGGCAAGGTCCAGCACCAAGAGGTGGCGAAGACAGTGCACAACAATACAGAAAACAAACCCAATGACTCCCTCATTTCCATGCCAAGCAGGTCTCAGCTGGCAGCACCTTTGGGAGGAAAGCTAGCATTATTTGCAAGAAATTGGCATATTGTCACAACAGACAAATGGATCCTGGACGTTATAAACAGAGGCTACAAATTTCTATTCCACACTCTTCCAAAATGAGAGGCATGCCAAACCTGCCACACAATCAAAGGGCAGAGGCACAACTACAAATTTTAAAGCTCATAAGCATGAGAGCCATACAAGAGGTACCTACTCACGAACAAGGTCAAGGTTTTATTCAAGACTTTTTCTGGTACCAAGGAAAGGAACCGACTGGAGACCCATTTTGGACTTATCCATCCTAAACACATTTTACTGCACCAAAATTCAAGATGCTCACATTACAGCAGCTTCTTCCCATGCTGGGCAAGGAGTTTTGGCTGGTAACATTGGACCTCAAGGAGGCATACCTGCATGTCCCAATCAGACAAAGTTGCAGAAGATACCTCTGATTTCTTGCAGGTTCAATCCACTATCAATTCTCTGCATTGCCCTTTGGCTTATCTACTGCCCAGAGTATTCACAAAGTGCCTGGCATCAGTGATTGCCTACTGCAGACTTCAAGGGATACAAATTTACCCTTATTTGGACGACTGCCTGATCCAAGCGGACAGCAAACACATACTTCTGGAACATCTGGCTTATGTAACACGGTTAATGCATTCTCTGGGATATACAATCAACAAAAAGAAATCCAGGCTAACACCATCTCAGAAAATAACTTTCCTGGGTGCCAACTTGGACACAAACACCCAGATGGCCTATCTAACGCCAGAAAAACAGTGGCAGCTAACTCAGTACTTCAAAATACTAGCAAAATGTACCAGGCTTACTGCAAGGAAAATCCTGCAGGCTCTAGGCTTCATGGCATCTTGCATTCTTTTAATCCCATGTGCAAAGCTGCATATGAGGAAACTTCAATGGTACCTAAAAAACCTATGGTCTCAACACAGTCACAGTTTGGAAACAATAATACCAATAATTCCATGTTTGCAAAAGGAATTTCTATGGTGGGCCCAAGCATGTCAAGCAAACACAGGCCTCCCTTTCTGCAAGCCTCAAGCAAACCAAGTCATCACAACAGACGCCTCAGACTACGCCTGGGGGGCGCACATGACAGACAGGTGCATTCAGGGCAAATGGTCCCAAAAGGAAAAGCACCTTCACATCAATCAAAAAGAAATGCTAGCAGTAATAAATGCAATTATAGCTTTCAAGGACCTCCTGCATCCAGGACAATTACTGATAAGAACAGACAACACCACAGTAATGTGGTACATAAACAAACAAGGCGGAACACATTCATACCCCTTGTGCAGACTAGCCATGACTCTCTGGAACTTGGCTCTGGAATGGCAAATCGAACTTCAAGCACAGTACTTGCCAGGATTGGAAAACACGCTGGCAGACAATCTAAGCAGAAATATGACAGATCCACACGAATGGAAGTTGCATCCTCAGGTGTTTACAGAGATAATACAAGAGTGGGGGAGGCCAGACATAGATCTTTTTGCCTCCCACAGGAATCATCAATTGGAAAAGTTTTGTTCAAGGACCTTTCACCCAAAGGCCTGGAGAGTGGACGCCCTTTCATTCAGTTGGACAGCATGGACAGTTTACGCTTTCCCACCTCTGCCTCTTCTGCCCAAGGTGCTCTTGAAAGCAAGAGCAGACAGACCGAAGATGATACTGATTGCTCCAGATTGGCCAAGGCAACACTGGTATCCGCTCCTGAGGAGTCTAACACATACTCCTCCCTGGTCCCTACCTCTAATGCCTCTTCTACTGACTCAGCACAGCTACAAAACGCTTCACGGTCAGCTGAAAACACTCAATCTTGCTGCATGGAAAATTCCTTAACACCACAACAGACCCTACTTTCCAAGTAGGTGCAGGATGTCATTTTGGAGGCCAGAAGACCATCTACTAGAAAGGCTTACACCGCAAAATGGAAACGGTTCTGCTCTTGGAATGAGAAAAAGGCCAGGACCCTAAAAAGCTGAATTTGCCTCAGATATTACAGTATCTAGCAGAGCTACTGAACAGTGGACTTTCATTTTCTTCTATAAAAATCCATGCCTCAGCCATTTCTGCAGAATTCAACTCGGATCCACCTTTATTTTCTACCCACTCTTACGACAGTTCCTCAGAGGGGCTAAGAATATAAGACCTCCAAGGAAACAACCAATACCAGCCTGGGATCTTAATTACATTCTAGAAAAATTAACATTGCCTCCTTTTGAACCAGCTGCATCAACAGATTTGCAATATTTGTCCTGGAAAACAGCCTTCCTGCTGGCCATCACTTCAGCTCGTAGGATTTCGGAACTACAGGCCCTCATGGCGGTGCAGCCCTTCCTCATCTTCCATCAGAACAGGGTTTCCCTTCATACTAACCCGTCATTTATGCCTAAAGTGGTATCCAGGGTAGCTTTAAACCAAGCCATACACTTACCCACCTTTTACCCCAATCCTCAAAACCAAGGGGAAAGGTTGCTACATTCTTTAGACATCCATAGACAGCTACGCTATTATTTGGACAGAACAAAGTCCTTCAGGAAATCAGAACAACTTTTTGTGTCCTATGCTGTAGGGGCTCAAGGGAAGCCAGTGACCAAGCAGACAATTTCTAAGTGGATAGGCCACTGCATACGGTTCTGTTATTCATATCATGGGAAATCTGTTCCCACAGGCATCAGATCCCACTCCACCAGGGCCACAGCTACCTCTACAGCCTTCCTCAGAGGAGTTCCTACCAAAGACATTTTGGAGGCCGCCACTTGGAGTTCTGTACATACCTTCACAAAACACTACCACCTGCCTTTATATTCCAAAACTAGAGCAGGCTTTGCCACTGCTGTGTTGCAGGGCATTCTGGCTCATCCCAGTTCCAACTAGTACCTACCACCCTGTGTGTAGCTTTGGGACTCTACCCATCTGTGATTACTGCAGCTGTATGCACGATGAACATAGTACAGTTTTGTACCTACCATAAATGTAGATGTTCGAGTGCTAATACAGCTGCAGTACAAGTTACCCTCCCACCTTCCCCACTTGGTAAAGGCATAAGGGCCTAACCCCCTCTTCATACAACCTGACTGGGTTATCCTTCTATGGTTTATTTGCTTGCAACTACTGATTTTGGATTATATTGCATTATTTGTATATATATATATATATATATATATATATATATATATATATAATTTATGTATTGCCTTCCTTCTGGGGGCACCTGACATCTGGGGCAAGAAAGACTGAAGAACATGGCGTCGGCTGTGTCTTATATACTCTGGCCTCACTGACGTCAAGAGAGAAAGCGACACCAACTGACGCCGGACCTAGACTTTGGAATTCGGCCGACCGAGGACCCGCCTGACGGCAGAGAACCCATCTGTGATTACTGCAGCTGTATTAGCACTCGAACATCTACATTTATGGTAGGTACAAAACTGTACTTTGTGTACACTTACCATAAATGTAGATGTTCGAGTGTTTTCACTGTTGCAGTCCGGGTTATCCCCCCACCATCCCCCTTTCTATACCTTTTCTTTCCTTCACTATACTCAAAAGCCTTTGTGGTGTATTTGCTTTTAGTTGAAGGTAAAGTTTATGTTTCTAAAAGTGCAATTATATATTTACTGTTTATTTATATATATATATATATATATATATATATATATATATATATATATATATACTTTTGCTCCCCATTTGGGGGGCACCTGACATCTGGGGCAAGAAAAACTGAATAAAATGGCGTTGGCTGCATGTTTTATACCCCTGACGACCTGGCGTCATGGAAGAGGAGAGAGCAACTGACGCAGGACCCAAGACTTTGTTATTCAGGCCGACTGAGGGCAACCTGCCAGCAGATTACCCAAATATAATGACTGCAACAGTGAATACACTCGAACAGCTACATTTATGGGTAAGTGTACACAACAGTACTAATCTTCCAGGAGCCTATCAGAAGAAGATGTGGAGAGAGTAGTGCTGAGACTCCTGAAATTGTCTGACTTGCCAAAAATGCTGTTGGCTCCAACCCAGTCGGTCCCGGAGCCACCCGAGTCCATTCCTCTGTTGTGGTTCCTCCTCCAAGCCATGCCGGGCTTTTGGAGCCGGAGTGTTCAGTACCACTGGTTGTGGAACCGTCGGTTCCAGCTCTCTCTGACGCTGTCTAAGAGCCGAGTTCTGCTCCGACAACTTCGGTGCTGTCCATGGTGTCTAGGAGCTGAAGTTCCCCAATCGGCCCCGACAGGGACACTTGTGCCTGGACCTCTTTGGTTCTGAGTCTCCCTCTCGGTGTGTCAGGTAGGGTGAGCTCGAGTCCTACTTCTGTCTCAGAGCCGATGGCTCTGGAGCCAATGACTTCCTCTGTCTCCTCGAAGATGAGGAGGTCTTCGGAGCCAGAGAAGTTTGCCTTCGAGATGATGTAGAGTGTGCTGCCCCACTTATCAGCTCCACCCAGGGGTACCGACACACTTCCCCCTCGGGCTCCGACCTCCGTCTCAGCACCTACTCCCTCTCTCGACAGCAGAGACCTGCAGCCTCAGGAGCCCCCAGTTGGTGGACCCCACTCTTCCGAGATCTCCCTGAAATATCCTTTTGAGGAGCCCCCTCGGAAGAGGACATGGTAGAGGAATCATGTAGACTCCCAGGATGAGTCTGTTTCCTCCGACACCGACCTCGAGGAGTTAGAAGGGACCCCCCAAGTCATCCTCTGATGATGTCTCCTTTGTAGACATTTTGGAGCTCCTTAAGCAGAGGTGCGGCTGGCCCACTTTTACCCCTTCTGATGAGGAGTCAGTGTACCTGAAGACATTCGGGTCTCAACATTCAGCCTCTTGGGTGTCTCCACCTTTTGACGAACTTTTAGACCTTGTTAGTCGGAAGATGTGGGAGACTCCTGATGCCGTGGAGCCAGTTCCCAGGAGATCCAATAAGTTTTTGTCTGCTCCCAAAGAGAAGGAATTTTTGTCCAAGGGTGTGCCTGTAGATGCCATGGTGGTGGCGGCGGCCACTAAGAAAAAACTAGCGGAGACTTCTTCATCTGTCCATCCGCCGAACAAGGAGTCTCAAACGGATAGATACGGGAAGCGTATCTTTTCCTCAGCGGCATTCACACTCAGATCGCTGAACTACCTAACACATTTTACAAGGCTTCAGAGAGATCTCCTTAAGGAGTTGGCAGAGGGTCTACAAGGTACATCTACTGAAGGAGTCCCTGATAAGGTGTCTGCTCAGTTGTCCTCCTTGAATTCCATTGTTAAGTCCTCCATGAGGCTGATTTCTTATGCAGCCAATGGAGTGAGCAGGGCAGCGGGTTCAGGAGTTTCCCTTAGGAGGCACTCCTGGATGCGCTTGTGTAATTTTGCGGAGCCATTCAAGTCTACCTTTACCAATGCCCCCTTTGATGGTTCTTCCTTGTTTGGACCTAAGGTAAAAGACACACTCACCAGGTCTGAGCAAGAAGGGAAAACGCTGTCTGCCATGGGAGTACGTTTTACCATCCCCTGTAGACCATACCCCAAGGGTCAGAGAGGTGGTAAGGTGTAGTTCAAGAAGTCCCAGAGGATTTTCCCAGATGCACAGGGTGACTCCTCCTTCAGAGGCAGTTAGACGTCACCCTTGAGGCAGGGGCAGACTGCAAAACCAGTGATACGTTTCGAGGCTGTCCCTATCAGTGCTCCTGATGTGGGGCCCGGCTGTGCTTCTCTGGAGCCACTCGGGGGTCGCATTTCTTTGTATCCAGGTGCCTGGCTAAACATCACCCGAGACAAATGGGTACAAGGAATTATCACCAGAGTTTATTCCATACCCTTTTCTCTTCCACCTCACGTTCCCAAGAGGATCCCAGATGTTCCACCCAATCACAGGGATCAAGCAACTGTAGAAGTGAACAAGTTGCTCGCAAACAGAGTCATCCAAACTGTCCCCACAGATCAGGTAGAATTCGGAACTTACTCCAGATTCTTTTTAGTGCGAAAACGTACAGGGGACTGGAGGCCCATCTTGGACCTCAGCAAACTAAACGAATCTGTATAGAAGGACAAGTTCCGGATGGTGACACTACAGTCTATACTCCCTCTGTTAGGGAAAGACACTTGGATGTGCACATTAGACCTCCAAGATGGTACTACCACATCAAAATGGACAGAGCGTCGAGGAGCCACTTACGCTTCTGGCTGGGAGCCAGTCTTTACCAGTTTCGCACTCTGCCCTTTGGTCTCACTACAGCCCCCAGGGTGTTCACCAAATGTATGGCAGTAGTGACAGCTCACCTGAGACATCTAGGATTCCAAGTGTTTCCATACCTGGACGACTGGCTCCTGCCTGCCCCCACCAGGCATCTACTCCTTCAAACCAGAGATTCCACTATCCAGTTTTGTGCCCAGTTGGGGATTACTATAAACTGGGAAAAGTCTGCCTTATAGCCCTCTCAGTTTGTGACTTTTATAGGCACAGAAATAGACACAGTCGCCATGTTAGCTCGTCTTCCTGCAGAAAGAGCACATAACCTCATACAACAAGTTCTTTGTCTACTTCCACTTCAAAAAGTCAAGGCAAAGACAGTGCTGAAACTCTTAGGGACCATGGCCTCCACCATAATGCTAGTCACTCTTGCCAGATTGCATATGCAAATTCTTCAATGGCTTCTATCGTCCCAGTGGTCCTTTCAACAACTGCCTCTATCCCACCACATCATATTAACAGAGTCTTGCAAAAAGGACCTCCGTTGGTGAATTCAACCCAACCAACTAATGACAGGCACTCCATTCCTTCCTCGTCAACCCATTGCTACTGTGACCACGGATGCCTCAGAGATAGGGTGGGGGGGTGCATTATCTAGGCTGGACTGTCCAAGCCACATGGCAAGATCACAAGGCTCACCTGCATATCAATGTCCTAGAGATGAGGGCAGTGCTTTTGGTGTTGCAAGCACTTCACGACCTTCTTCCTCTTGGGACGATAGCAATCCAGTCAGACAACATGTTGGTGGTATGGTATCTCAACAAACAAGGTGGAACCAGATCTTACCCCCTTTATCGGAAGGCTATTCGGGTTTGGAAATGGGCGATGTCTTCCCAGCACTTTCTAGTGGCAATGCACATCCCAGGGACAACCAACATGATAGCCGACAAACTCAGCCAGGCAATCTTGATGCCTCACGAGTGGTCTGTGAAGCAGGAAATAGCGGAACAGATCTTCCACAAATGGGGACAGCCTTGCTGCGATCTTTATGCCAGTCCGATCAACTCCAAATGCAGCAGTTACTTTTCCCTTATCCCCTCTCTGGGGACTCACCAAGAGACGCACTTGTTCACGATTGGCCCCTGGATCTCCTTTATGCTTTTCCCCCCTTTCCTCTCATATCCAAGGTGATCCAGAAAGCGAAACTGTTGGGAAGCAAATTGATTCTCATCACTCCTTACTGGCCTCATCAGATTTGGTTCCCCTTTCTCGGGCCTCATCTTCTAGACGATCCATGGACTCTGGACCCAGTGCCAGATCTCTTGACTCACATGTCAGGCTCTCTTCACCCCAGCCTCAACTTGACAGCATGGCTGCTCCAGTTCCATCCCTAGTCAGGCTTCATGATTTTTCACCCGCTGTGACCCACATTCTCACATCTTCTCATAAACCCTCCACTAGAGCGTTATACACTAGCAAATGGAGAAGATTTTCTATCTGGGCTGAAGAAAGGAATGTTGACCCTTACACCGCATCCATTCCAGTGGTTTTAAAATTTTTGCTTGAACTTTTTCACCAGGGATCTGCTGCTGCCACAATTAGGGTTCAGTTGGCAGCAATATCAAATTTTCATTTGGGTCAACATGAGTCTAACCTGATGTCACACAGATTGTGTAAAACCTTCCTTAAAGGTACTACTTTGCTGAGACCTCCCTTTCAGGAACCGGTAGCTTCCTGAGATCTACACTTCATCTTGTCCAAAATTACGTCTCCACCCATTGAACCTGCTCATTCGTGCACATTGAAGTTTCTGTCTTGGAAGACTTTGTTTCTAGTAGCCATCACATCTGCTAGACGCGTATCAGAAATTACAAGCACTGTCTATCAAGCCCCCTTATCTGATTTTCCACAAAGATAGAGTATCTCTTCGCACAAATCCATCTTTTATCCCTAAAGTGTGCTCTCATAATAACTTGAACCAAACTATAGAGCTGCTAGTGTTCTTCCCTAATCATTCCAATGCAGCAGAATACAGATTTCATCAGTTGGATGTTCACAGACAATTACGGTTCTATCTACACAGGATTAAGGAATTCAGGAAGTCACACCAATTGTTTGTATCCTTCTCTGACTCCAGATTAGGTCTCCAGGTCTCCAAAGTGACCCTTTCAAATTGGATTTCAAGTTGTATCTCTTTCATTTATTCCTCCAATGCAAAGCCATTGCCATTCAAGATTAAGGCTCATTCTACACGATCCCAGTCTACATCCAGGGTTCCAATTGATAATATTTTTGCAGCTGTGACCTGGGCTATCCCTCACACATTTATTACTCATTACAAATTGGACCTGACCTCTTGAGGTAGAGCCTTCTTTGGTTCCACGGTACTCAGGAGTATCTTTCCATGAACCACCCAAGAATAAGGTGCTAGGGACACTGTCCCATGTGTAAGAATGAAGGCAAGATAGGACTACAGAACATAAAGAAATTATGTACTCACCATAACTTTCCATGTTTGTAGTCCATCTGGCCTTTCATTCTTACGAACCCACCCTCCTACCCCCGTCCTGGAAGGATCTGGAGACAGGATAATTTTTCCATAACAGGTGGAGACCTTTCATTATTGTTGTTCTTTCTGGATAGCTTTAGTTCTGTCTTTCTATAGTTTAGCAGCAAACAAGATCTGGGGATTGTACTGGTGCACCATGGGATACCTACCTAGCCATGAGCCAACTAGAAGACTCTGAGCTTTGTAATTGGCTGAGTCGGAGCCGAGGATCGGCTCAGAACCCATGTGTAAGAATGAAGGGCAAGATGGACTGCAAACATGGAAAGTTATGGTGAGTACATAACTTCTTTACTTTTTATGACACTTGCATCAAACATACACAAAATTATACAGGTTTGACTAAGGAAGACAACATGTTGTTTATTTACTGTTTGTTAAATGGGTAGGTGAACTAGTCAACTTAACCTTCTCAACCATGACACAAGCTAAAGCAGCAGTTAGGCAATAAGCACATGTAATGTAAATTACTCTGCATAACAGTCGTACAAAGAAAATGCAGCTACACAGACAGTATTTTACAGCTAAATATGGCATTCACAGCTTATTGTAGAACAGTATCGTAGAGCAAGGCCTATGAGGTAGGACAAGTACTGCAGATGCTACAAGTAAATCATTTAGAATTACAAGGTGTATATGTCACAGTAACTGTAAAGCAGTTGATGTTCTTCGTGTTTCACTGTTACAGTCATCATACTTGGGTTATCCTGCCAGGGGTAGCCCTCAGTCGGCCCGAATACCAGAGGCTTAGTATTTCTGCGTCAGGTGCTGTCGCTCCAGGACTAATGTCAGGTCATCAGTGGTATAAAATCAGGCAGCCGACGCCATTACATCACTCTTGCTTGCCGAGGAGCCCAGAGCAGAAGCAGTTTGCACGAGTGCTGGTCGGACACTACCTGAGTTTTCATTTCCGAATTGAAGTTGAAGTCTTCAAAAACTAAGTACCCTGTTGGGGATCCTTTTTCCTTGCTCTAACCAATGTCAGAAAAAGTTAACAATTGTCTCGCCTGTGGAAAGCAAATACCACACCGAGACTAACACTCTTACTGCGTCACCTGTTTAGGCCCAGACCAAGATGTCCCTCGCTGTCGCTTTTGTGTTTTGTTCAACACCAGAACTATATGTCGTTGAGCCCTTATTGTAGCTAGATATTTTCACTCTCAGTCCTCGAACTCCGATATGACTTCGGTAAGCCATCCGATTACCGATCTTCCAAAAAAACATAAGGATAAAGACAGAGACAGACTGCACATGTCCAAAACTGCCGATGACGCTTCCATTAAGCTAGTCGTCAGTTCGGTTCTCAGTGAGGTGCTTTCAAAGGCCCTAATGCCCATTTCTGTGGATTCGCATTCCGCTACCAAGACCCTTTCGGAGTCCGGTATGCCACGAGACTCTTCTTCGACTAAGGATCCTGTGGATGTCTCTACCTTGGATGGGTCTGGAGCCGCTGAACAGGCACCGACTTCCGAGGAAGTTATTCACACTACCGATACTCGACACTTGACACAAACCGATGACTTCTTTTGCGTCTTCAGTTCTTTCTAAAACTACCAAGTTTCTAAGGCCCAGGGTATGAACTACACCTAAAAAACGACGACCCAAGCTCAGGCACCTGCTTCCTTGCCTCAGTCTCAAATACTTAAAATGGAGGAAGACCTTATTATGCTTAATAGGGGAAGCCAGGCTACCCCTTCCAAAAGAAAAAGAGGCTTGTCCCCAGTAGTTTTGTCTGAGCAGGAGTCCAGTGACTCTTCTGAATATGAAGACATGCAACCCCTCTTTGCTTATGAGGATTCTGATGCAGATGAATCCATTCCTTCTGCCTCTCCACCCGAGGATTTTTCATTTGGTGAAACCCTACATACTTTAAGGGAGCATTTCCAATGGGAATGTCAGGACTATCCTCAGTCAAAAAAGAGACTCAAGGAATTCTTAGATTTACCACAGCACAGACCTTTAGCAATTCCTCCTGTCCTGGATGTTGTGGATGATGTTTGTCTGGAATCCAGTTTGACTCCTGACACCCTTCCTCTGCTCCCAGGAAACCTGGCAGGTAATACAGAGTCCCTGACTCTCACAAATTCCTTTTCAAAAATCCTACTGCTGACCCAGAGATCATCTCCCAAGGACATAAAGGAATTAAAGCAACCTCAGCTAAGAATCCCATCCCCTCAGACAGAGATTCCTGAGCTGTAGACAGATGGAGTAAAAAAGTATACACCTCTGCAACTCTTGCTATTACAGCTCTAAATTGTCAGTTCCTTATGCTGAAATATCAGCAGCATACCATGGAACTCCTCAAACAAAAAATATCTTCCTTTCCTGCTTGTGCAGAAAATAAATAATTACAAGCGCTTATGCATTCTGCAAGCCAAGTTACTAAGCACACCTTGCAATGTGGCTTTGACGCCCTAGAAGCATCTTGCAGGGCAGCAGTCACTGGTTCTGTTCTTAGAAGGCATGCTTGGCTTAAGGAACAGACCTTGCCAGACCATGTCAAATCAAAATTATTGGAAGCACCATTAAACAAAGACAATTTGTTTGGCACCAAGGCAGACAAGGTCTTAAAAAAGATGGAAGAAAAAGCTAAATCTATGCAGACATTTAGACTTTTTACAGGTCCAGCCTCCGAGGTTCAGTAGGCATTGCCCCTCCAAGCACTGGTCCTTTCTGACCCCCTCCAGGCCAGCTCAGCCCAGACCCAGGGGAAGCAGACCTCCCAGACAGCAGTCCCAGGGAATGCAGAGATCTAAGCAATGGAGTTCCTCCTCTTCAAAAACAGGGAGTGCTAGGCCACCCCCATATGGTAAGAACTCACAATGACTTTACACCTCCACCCCTTACCTCTGCCCACCTGCTTGTACCCCTAGGAGGAAAACTCTCCTACCATGCAAACAACTGGGCCTCTATTACCAGCAACCGATGGGTCCTCCACATAGTGTCCCAGGGATACAAATTTTATTTCCATACTCTGGCAACCCCAAAAGGGTTGCCAGATCTTCCTCCAAACCAGTGGGCGAAGGCCAAAAAACAAGTCCTTTCCCTGCTCTCCATGAGGGCAATACAGCAAGTTCCTGCAGACCAGATAGGCCATAGTTTCTATTCCAGACTTGTCCTGGTACCCAGAAAAGAGGGCATCTGGCACCCAATACTCAATCTATCCATTCTAAACACCTTTCTGGGGATACCAAAATTCAAAATGCTTACCCTCCAGCAGCAGCTCCCTATGTTTTCCAAGGATGCTCAGTTATCCACCCTACACCTAAAAGAGGCCTACCTACACATCCCAGTCAGGGAATCTTGCAGGAAATATCTACGTTTCAGGGCAGGATCTATGCATTTTCAGTTCTCTGCACTTCCATCTGGCTTATCCACTGCTCCCAGAGTTTTCACAAAATGCCTGACTCCAGCCATTGCTTTTTGCAGACAAAGAAATATTCAAATTTACCCCTACTTACACAATTGCCTGATTCAGGCAGACAGGAAAAGCTTTTACAGCACCTGACCTTTGTAAAGGACCTACTGACCTCCTTGGGGTATACTATCAATGAAAAGAAATCAAAACTAGTCCCCACACAAAAAAATGTATTCCTGGGAGCAAGCCTGGACACAGCATCCCAGATAGCATTCCTTACTCCAGAAAAACAAGCCTACCAGACAGGCTACTTCTCTCAACTTGCCACCAGAACCCAGTTATCCGCAAGGAAAATCCTACAAGCTCTAGGGTTCATGGCCTCCTGCATTCTACTCATTCCGTATACCAGACTGCATATGAGGAAACTACAGTGGTACCTAAAAAGCCTTTGGTGTCAACACTCTCATCACCTGGAAACTATTATACCAATGATACCCTGTCTAAGGAAAGATTTTCTTTGGTGGGCAGCAGCATGCAACCACAACAAAGGACTTCCCTTCTCACAACCCCACACCGCCCAGACACTCACCACAGACACATCAGACTATGCCTGGGGTGCACAACTGGATGGCAGGTGTATTCAGGGCCATTGGAGCCCAAATCAGATGCATCTGCGCATCAACCAAAAAAAGATGCTAGCTGTTCAGCACACCCTGACAGCTTTCAGACCCCTACTCTTCCCAGGACCTCTACTGATCAGAACAGGCAACACCACAGTGATGTAGAATGTCAACAAGCAGGGAGGGACTCACTCTTATCTTCTCTGCAGGCTCACCAAGACCCTTTGGCACATGGCCTCAGCCATGCAGATACACCTGCTAGCACAATTTTTGTCAGGCTCCCTAAACTCTCTGGCAGACAACTTAAGCAGAAACCTACTAAACCCACAAGAGTGGCAGCTAGACCACAGAACCTTCATCCTTGTAACCCAGAAATGGGGACCTCTTTGCCTCCCACTCCAGTCATCAACTCACCAAATTCTGCACCAGGGAACCTCACAGCAAGGGACGAAAAACCAAGGGCAATCCTGATTGCCCCAGACTGACTACGGCAGCACTGGTACCCATTGCTGCGCAGTCTGTCACCCCTGCCACCATGGCACCTACCTCAGATCCCAACACTCCTGACACAGAAGAATGGAGAATTCATGCATCCCCAATTGCAGACCCTCAACCTGGCAGCCTGGCTTATTCCCTAACCTCTCCTCAAGCTGCCAGCCTAAGCAAACAAGTCCTAGATGTTATACGTGAGGCCAGATGCCCCAGCACTAGAAAATCCTATGCTGACAAGTGGAAATGGTTTTGCACTTGGATCCAGGCTAAGGGAGCTGAAACAGCACAGCCCTCCCTACCTCTCATCCTGGATTACCTAGCAGACCTAGCAGGGGTGTATCCTTCTCTTCTATTAAAATTCATGCCTCTGCCATCTCTGCTCATTACAGCACAGAGCCACTTCTCTTCTCACACCCTCTCATCAAACAGTTCCTAAGAGGGGCTAACAACTTAAGGCCACCCAGAAGAGCTCCTACCCCAGCTTGGGATGTTAATTTTGTGTTGGAAAAGCTCATCCTTCCCCCCTTTGAACCTGCAGCTTCTGCAGAGTTAAAATTCCTCTCTTGGAAAACAGCCTTGCTTCTGGCCATCACTTCAGCTAGAAGAGTTTCAGAACTACAAGCATTCATGGCTGTAGAACCCTTCATAATTTTTTATGCTGACAGGGTTTCCCTCAGGACTAACCCATCCTTCATGCCTAAAGTGGTGTCCAGTGTGGCTCTCAACCAATCCATTCAATTTACCCACCCTTTTCCCTAACCCACAAAACAAGGGGGAAAGGATTCTGCACTCTCTAGATGTGCACAGACAGCTCAGATTCTATCTGGATAGGACTAAATCTTTTAGAAAAACTGACCAATTGCTAGTCAGCTTCACAGCAGGGGCAGAGGGCAAGGCGATATCCAAACAAACAGTCTCCAATGGATAGCACACTACATCAATTTCTGCTACACACAGCATGGGAAACCACTCCCAAAGGGGATCAGGACACATACCACCAGGGCAACCTCCACCTCTGCAACTTTTCTCAGAGGGGTGCCGACCAGGGACATCCTGGAGGCTGCTACATGGATTTCTGTTCATACCTTCACCAAACATTACCACTTGCCTATCTTCTCCAAATCCAGGGCAGGCTTTGCCACCAGAGTCTTGCAGGGCATCCTAGCCAGCCCCCAGTCTTCTTGACTGCCTCCACCCTTCTCTTCAGCTTTGGGAATCAACCCATGTGTGATGACTGCGGCAGTGAAACATGAAAAACATACTACAGTTGTGTACACTTACCATAAATGTAGATGTTCTAGTGTATTCACTGTTGCAGTCCTGGTTTCCCACCCTCCATCCCCCTTGTCTCTCTCTCTCTCTTCCTCTCTCCTTACAGGGAAGTTTTGGTATGCACTTTCTACTGGTGGTGTTTTTCCACCATAACCTAGCTCCCTATTTGGGGGCTCCTGACAGTTGGAGCAAGAAAAACTGATGTAATGGCGTCGGCTGCCTGATTTTCTTACCACTGACATCAGTCCTGGAGCAACAGCAACCAACGCAGAAATACTACGCTTCTGGTATTCGGGCCAACTGAGGGCTACCCCTGGCATGATAACCCAAGTGCGATGACTGCAACAGTGAATACACTCGAACATCTACATTTATGGTAAGTGTACACAACTGTACTTTCTAAGTAACTGACAACATTTGCAAGTTAGGTACAACAGTACAAATATGATGCAGACCTTAGCCACGTAAAGGAAACAGAGAGATGTTTTTTTTCTGTTAAGACAGTAAGGCATAACATCAGAGTGTAGACAAAGAGAAAGAAATAGGGGGATCCTAAGTGAAAGACCAGTACTGGTAGTGTTTTTAGTAGAGTCTAGAACAGAAGCTACTGTTAAAAAATGAATAATTTGTAGAGCATACAATATATATTACATGATAACTATAAGAATTAATCAGAGGAGGTTAGAAAGGATTGGGAAGAGAGATTGGATAAGCAATTCACAAAGAAACAATGTGGTGGCATATCTATGTCTCCCAAATATGCAACAAAATCTAGAAGATTTAGGATCTTTGCTCGGAACTGTTTGAATTTGTATTTTTATACTCAAAGTAGACTCCAAAGAATTTTTCCTCAGGTAGACAGCAAATGTTGGAAGTGTCATAGCGGAAGAAAAAAGGTACCTGGGAACATATTTTCTAGGAGCATAATGAGTTGGCATACTTTAAAGATTTCCTGCAGACTGCTCTGTCAGAGATACTGGGTGAGCAAATTGTGTAAGTAGGGAATGATTTTCTTGAGCTATGGTACAGAATCGGAATTGCATACACACAGTAAGGCCTTGCTAAGTCTAATTATGGTGGCTGCCAAAAAAAGCAATTGCTAGAAAACGGAAATCAGTGTTTAAACCAACTTTGCTAGAAGCAGTGAATATAGTAACAGAGATAAACCAATTTAAATTGGGATCTTTAGAAAAGGGTAGGAGCAAATTACATTGGAAAAAATGAGAAGTGTGCGAACAGTACATGCAGAGGAGGAACAAGGTTTAAAAAAGGCAGGATTTGACTGACCTGTGTAATGACAATGCCTGGATAGATTATAAGCGTAGGTTTGCAACTGCAGTTATGTCAATATGGTTTGTTTTCATTTAGATAAATGTATTACCTATGTCATGTGAAAATTTAATAAAGGTGTTTCTTTAAAAAAAAGACAATAAGGCTTAACTTGAAAAGAACACATGGGATAATAGAGTTATTACATTAACAAGCATATCTAAAAGTACTACCCCCATTCTGCAGAAAAAAAGATGCTCTATTAACTTATTTTGAAACTTGCTGATTGTGGATATCATTAGAAAAGCACTTATATGTAGTATTGCTGGTTTTTCAAAAGAATATCTGTCGTTTTATTATGCCAAAAGCCAGATCTGTTTCCTAGGAGTCAGTTGGATGGATTTTCCTCGTTTATGACAGCATCTTCCATAGGAGACTAAGAAATTATCTTGGGTAAAGAGGTTAGTGTTAATGTCTTTACTGGTGCAGGCCCAAAGTGGTACACAACAGCATTAAAAATGGATCAGAATAATGGGAATCTCTAGAAGGTTTCTATGTTATCTTGTTCTGAATTTCTGCCGTCTGGCTAAAGCTGCCTCTTTTTTTTTTTTTTTTTTTTTTTTTTAACAAGAAACATCTTTATTAAATTGTCATGTATGATATAGGCAATTTTGCATTTATATAAATGAAAATAAACCATACCGACAATCTCAGTTACAAACATTATACATTACAAACCATGCCGATACAAGCATTATACATCAATTATAATATATTGCTAAAGCTGCCTCTTTGACCTGTTTTCTACCTTTAGAACAAATCTGTTATTGACTGTAGTCATTTTAAAGCATGCATTGTTCTCTACCATGCTATCCTTCCTCCAGTAATTCTGTATGGTCAAGTCAGCAGTTAAACTACCCTTCTGGAGTAAGCACTTTGTGTTACTACCTTTTAATGTTAAGTTAAACAGGTTATTATTCTTTAATGTATTTTTGAAAGCATAGATACCTGTATACTCTACTCTGCTTTGTACCTCTTGCATACTTAGTCATCTGCTTACGTAATCTGTGAAACTGCTTGCTACTCTGTACATCACAACACTTTGGCATGACTTCTGGTATGGCACTCTAAACTAATGGTTACATCCCATACCACTCTCCTTAATACAAAAATAAAATTATAATGTTTGCTGTATAAGCTATTTAAACATTATCCATGCAAGTGTGTTCATACTCCTCCTTTGATGTCCCATTCCAGAAAGCAGCATGCTAAAAGTATTTAAAAAAAGACAGTGGTGTTAACCTGCACATTGCTGATAATGTGACAAGTGCTGTTACGGGTAATTCTGAGCCTGATACTTGTTCAAGGTGGCGGGAAGATGCTACTTGGGTGGCACTGGACTTAAACTGGACAAGATTAAAGAAGTGTAAGGAAGGTTGGTTGATTTAATGAGCAAACCATTCTTTAAAACACTGGAATAAGAAAATAAAAAGTTAAAAGAATATTTGCCAATTTGAGTTAAAGGTGAAAGTAATCAGAAAAAAACTATAACCAAGAAGGCAGGGCATGCAGGTTAAAAAAGTTTATATAATGGATATTTTGCAGAAAGCTGAAGCCTGGGATAGATTTCTTTTCAAAAGGCACAATTAGCAAGATAGTCTGATTTGCCTGAATCATCAGTTAAAACACAGAGAGAGAGAGAGACAGAGCGCATAATGTTTGTATTACAGGCAATGCTGCTGCCTTGAGCCGTTCAAGCCTAATGTCATTTAATTTCATTTGGAGACTCTTATTTGAGGTAGCATATCTTGAAGGTCTTATGGAAACTGGGCACAGTCTGCAAATATGGTGAACATAGGGTCTTTTTTTAAGAATGACTTTTTGACTACCACTGCAGAAAAGAGACACGTTTCTTCTGACAATAAGGGAATGTTGACTTTGAAAATTATGCTTTATATTTCTGTATTCTGCATACTTCATAACTTTGCTTTCAGGAGATCAAACCTTTTTATAGAGGGTCAAGAATCCCTGACTTTTAAGTGTCTTGGAGGTGGAGGGAGCCCAATATTCCATTTAGTAGAAAGATGTGAGCACAGAAGAAAAGAAAAAGCACACCTGTGCCGGCCTGGAAAGAAGATTGCATGAAGGAGAAAACTTTCCTGCATTTAAAATCAAAACCAAAACTGTGTATAGGAAAACATGCAGACTCTGGAAAATGTTATTTAAACCATAGAAGTACTTTCATGTCAACACTGACACTTTTTCAAATATTAAAAATGCTTGTGTGGTTTAAATAACATTTCCAGTGTTTGCATGTTATCCTATACTTTATTTTAGTTTTGATTGTATTATGTTTATATTGTGTCTTGATTAACCCCACAGCTTTCCTTATTGGATTTACCTTGTATAGACAGCATATGCAGATGCAGGGAAAAAGCAGCAAGTTAAAGTGTGCAGAAATCTGGTAAGTAAAAAAAAGGAATCTGTATTTGGCTTTTTTGCTGTAATCTATGTGTAGACAGTTTTAGTGATATAACGCAGTCTCCAGGAGTCTTAGTTATTTGTTGAGGGGTTAAGATCCACTGATAAAAGGAGAGGCTGATGAACCTCTTCTTTTAGTTCACTTCTCTGTAATGATTTACAGTACTGAATCATGTAACTGAAGTAGTCCAGTAAAATTCAAGTATATAATTGAGATGGTGAAAAAACAAGGCGGGAGCAGATTGTTTATGTAAACAGAACAAATTCTATGCTATTTGTGTTATTTCTGTTTTTATTTATGTATGTATGTGTTTATTTCAGCTAAAGAGAAATAAGGCATTTTTTTTCTGTTAGAATTGTATGAATTTAATGAGCAAATCAGTTAATAAAGTGGTGTGAATATGTTATTAAAACATGTTTTAGGTTCTGTAACAATAAACAAGTTATGTGAGCTTTTATGAATGTTTTCCAGACATTTGCTGGATTGCTTCCTGCAAGGGTGGAGCGCTAAACAACATGTGCATCTGGTTATTCAATATATGTGGGGTTAGTAGTTAAGAGGAAATGACACTGACCGCTTTGGTTAAGCTTGGAGAATGGAGAGTAACTGGAGCTGGGTGAGTTATTGTAAACCAAGCTGCTGTTACTAAAATGCAGTAATGCAGTCATTCTTCAGTCTTTATTTTGAGTGCAGTTGGCAGGAAAAATTTCCCTTTCCTTGGAAAGTAATGTAATAGAAAAGTTTAAAGCTATGTTTTGTACTGCAGTTGTAAATATGCTCCAAATTGTGGAAGTAGACAGATTTGTTGAGTACTCTTCTTACATAAGAAGGGTGCTTAACAAAAATTTGTTAAGCATATTTCAGTTCTGTTAAATTTCACGTAAGGCCATAACTTCAGCCACCACAGAACAGCATGCAAAGCATTTTCACAGCTTAAATAAAAGCTGGTATATATATTTTATCACACACTAAAGACAAAAATGTGGTAGATTGAAGTGTCTAACATCTTTTAAAAACATTCATTCACCAGAAGGACACTTTGCTCCTGCCAGGTTTTTTTTTTTTTTTTTTTTACAGCTTTTAAAGATGTAAAATACTTTTGAGTTCTACATTTGTATGTAACCGGTAGTACATGACGGAGATAAAACTGTGGGCACTGCAGATAATTATGATTGGTCACTCTGACTGTAGCTAGCTACTTATGTACATCTTGAACCCGCAATACGATGGTTATGATTGGAGATCTGATCTTAATCCTTTTTTTTTTACACACGCATAGTGTTTTACAAAAGATTTTTGTAGCATTGGGGCATCTTTCTGTTTACTGAGTTTGTTTCTTAAGTGTCTTTGACTGGTGTACGTATTATAGTTTTCCAAGTTAATTTGTTTTATTGGTGGGGTTTTTCACTTATGAGATTTTGTACTTGTGTGTACAATGTAATACCTGGCTCATTTGGTGCCCCAAGTTCAGGAGCAAAAAAAAAAGTAAATAAATCGCTTTCCATAACACAGTTTGCACCCAAGGTGGGTGCCCCCTTTGCCTCACCCTAGCTCTGCTTTTTTATGTATAGATGTCCTTCCATGCCACTGTTGCAGTATTTTTCTCAGCTGGGATCTCCTGCCAAGCATAGCCCAATGTCCATCCAGTATACCAAAGCTTTGATTGCCTAACAGCATCTCACATCAAACGTATGCTTTCCCGTGCAAGCATAGGGCATAAAGGTGATGTGCATAAGCTCTCAATCCAGGACTTCATTGCAGGCAGTCCAAATGACATTATCATACATCGGTCTGCACGACTTTCACTTTGCTGGTCATACTGAGAATATGTCTTCAAGTTAAGTACCCAGATGGGGTTCCTTTTATGTTTTCCTATATTTTTCAATGAGTTACATGCCCAGGAAAGGGAAATGTCAGAGCGGGAGACACATTCCCCATAAGGACTGCCACGATAGGTGCCTCTTTTGCTTAGGTACATCTCGCACTCTCTTCTGTCTGTCAGGCTTTTGTACTTAAGACTTTACATAGTTGTCTTTCTTCCATTTCCATTTATTGTGAGAACCATCTCAAGCTGTTGGTCCAAGGTGCCATGGCAGAATATGCTTGCCCCAAGGTACAGCCGCTGCTCAAGAGGAAGGCCAAGGAATCTTGACCTTAGCCTCCTGCCATCCATTCTCCACTATATGTCTCTCTTGAAGTGCATGAGAACCCAGAGGACAGTCCAGCATTGCCACCTGTTTCTTCTGCCATGATCTTCTCAGAGGCTGTCATGTACCTGCTTCTTGCACGTCCTCAGTGGCCTTGCAGATGTTCTCTGTGGACATTGAGGGAGTACCTCCCTAAAATATACAATTGTACTACTCTAGCCATTAGGGCTATAAATTGCCACAAAATGCATTTTGTCTCTTCTTTCGCAGATTGGGTAGACTGTCTCTGACATGCCTGACTCTAAGGGTAAGGCCTCAGCTCTTTCCTTACTAAGTTGCACTTTCCAGGTTGCCTATCACTCACTAAAGTGCATCTCTGATGGAGCAGATGCCTCCTGTAGGACTTCTGACTCTGACTGCATGATGAGGCACTTTTCCTGGCTTCACCTTCAAGCCTTACCAGGTGATATTAAAGTAAAATTCCTGGAAGCTCCTCTGGATTACCAAAACTTGTTTGACACTGCTATGGCAGAGCTCTTTAAGAGCTTGCAGGATCAGGTTAAGGTCATGAAAGACTTGAAGTGCATCTTTCTTAGTTTCTCCCATTCCTACGTTTCAGAGGAGCCATCCTAGTAAGACTGCCTTTTTGCATCGATTGCCTAGACAGTCTTCCAAGGGTGAGAAGGGCCCCAGAGGCAGACCTTTCCTGACATGTCTGCAGCTGTCTTACTTTCTGCCCTCCCTTTCTGTCGGCCAGGTTCCCCTGTCTTCTCTTTCTCTCCCAGTTTGGATAAAAATCATCACAGACATTTGGGTTATCTCCATTATCAGGCAGGGTTACTTTATGGCCTGGAACACCCTTCCCTACTTCTCCAGTGTCCTTCATCCTCTTGCAGAACAACCCCCTTATTTTACAGGAGTATTGCAGGATCTTTTAGACCAGGGTACCATTCATCCAGTTCCTCAGACCAAGAGGGGGGTCTAGGGTTTTATTTCACAATGTTTCTGGTCCCAAGGAAAGAGGAGTCTTGCAGACTTGTCCTGGATCTTTCCTTTCTGAACACTTTTTTTATAGTGCCATCCTTCTGAATGCTTTCTATTCAGACTTTGTTTCCCCTGATGCTTCCCCAGGCCTTTATGGTTTCCCTGGATTGAAAGGACACCTACCTTCATATTCCTATCCACCCTCTATTCAGGAAATTTTTGCATTTCTCTGTTTCTTCCTTTTATTTACAGTTCTGTGCTTTACCTTGTAGGCTTTCAACGGTCCCAAGGTTATTCACCAATTGTCTACCTCCAGTGGTCACCTTTTGTAGGCTTCAGAGCATTATGATATTTCCATATATGGACGACCTCTTGCTTCAGACCCCTTCCCAAGCCAAGCTACTGCAGGATCTTCATTTTATCCAGCTTCTGTTGCACAATCTGGGGTTCGTAGTCAACCTTCAGAAGTCATTGCTGACTCCATCTGTGGATCGCATCTTTTTTAGGCTGCAGGATGCGAACTGTTCCAGTGCTAGCCTCTCTTCCTGCCACCAAGTTTCTCTCTATTATGAGTTGTTTTCTTTCCCTGCTTCCCCTATCCTGTTTTCTGGACAAGGAGTTTCTAAGGGCTCTGGGATTCATGGCTTCTAACATCCTAGGGGTTTGCTAGGCCAGGCTTCATATGAGAAAGTTTCAGTGGTATCTCAGATCAGTATGGCTTCAACACTACCACCAGATAGACTATCTGGTTCCTCTGCTGTCTTGTCTCAAACTGGAACTTGACTGGTGGATTCAACAGATATCTCTCAATTTTGGTATTCCGTTTCATCCTTCTCAGCTGTCCCAGGACCTCTTAACGGACGCCTCAGAGCTGGGGTTGGGAACTGCTTTAGCCCCCTTGAATGATCAGGGCTTTTGGTCACCTCATTAGAGGGCATATCAGATCAACATCAAGGAAATGAGGCCTTTCATTTTGGCTCTTAAAAGTTTCCACTCATTCTGGATGCCTGGTCCCTTGAAGGTTTTTACAGACAACACCACAGTTATGTGGTACATCAAGCAGTGGGGCATGAGGTCTTACCTTCTTTGCAGGCTAGTCTTTCAAGCCTGGGAAATAGCCGTCAATCTGCATGTAACCCTCCAGGCAGTCTACATACCTTCAGAGTGCAATCTTATGGCAGATTTTCTCAGCAGGTGCAGGACACAACCTCTCAAATGAATGCTTCACAGGGATGTGTTTCTGGACATAGTTCATCTGTGGCTTATACCTCAAGTGGATCTCTTTGCCTCCCCTCTGAGCAGACGACTCCCTCACCTGTCTTCCAGAATCCCAAGTCCTTTGGCTTGGAAAGTGTCACTATATCTTTCTGTTTTTCCTAAGGTCCTTCACAAGATCAGAAGGACACTCCAAAAATCTTGTTGGTGACTTCCCTTTGGCTCAGACAACACTGGCTCCTCCTCTTATTCCACCTGACCAGAAGCAGTCATCACAAGTTACATCACCGCATGGACCTTCTCACACAGTACAATGGATCTCTCCTCCACCCTCACTTGTCCACTCTTCAACTGACACTTTGGGTATAATAGGGTTTTAATTCCTTTCCAACACCAATTTTCTGAGTACATGCTTAGGGTCCTGTAGGAGGCCATGAAATTCAAAACCAGAAACCATACATGTCCAAATGGAAGAGATTTTCTGTCTGGTGTCTTAAACATCACCAGCATCCCTTTTCAGTGGGGGTCCCTTGGTTCTTTCCTACCTGTGTGAGCTGCTACATGCTGGCTTAGCATAGTCTTCTATTCTTCAGTGAAAGCTCATTTGTCAGCAGTTTCTGCCTGTTTGCCACCGAATCCTTATCTGGTTTCTAGATTTTAAGTCAAACAATTTTCAAAAGGAGTCCTTCATATCAAAAACCCAAGAATGCCTCTTCCTCCTTCTTGGGATCTTAATTTTTGTCATTGAAAAACTGACTGAGGCTCCTTTTGAGACTGATGCTACTGCTTATTTGCAACATTGTACATGGAAGACTGTTTTATTCTTTGCTTTAACCTCTGCCAAAAGGTTTTCTGAACTCCAGGCCTTAATGGTGGTTGCCTCCTTTTTTGTTTTTTCTTATGGAGAGGGTGTCTGTCTGTACAAATCCTTCTTTTATGCCCAAGGTGATTAATGAGCTATCCCTCAGTCAGTCTATCAGCTTCCCTCCTTTCTCAAGTCTGCTAACGAAAAGGTTCTTCATATCTTGGACTTGCATAGACAGCTCAGATATTATTTAGACAAAAAAAATCTGATCAACTTTTTGTTTCTTTTCATACCAGGACATCGGGTTTGCCATTTTCTAAGCAAATCATGTTTCCTGGATTTCCAAGGCCTTTTTTTGTTAAATTTTCATGGCAAACAGTTGTCTGCTTCTGTTCAGACTCATTCTACTAGGGCAGTGGCTTCCTCAAGGGCTTTCTTCAAGGGTTTTGACACCATATCCATCCTTGAAGCTGCTACTTGATGTTCTGTCCACATGTTCACTAAGCAGTACAAATTGTAGGTCATTTCCAGAGCTAGGGTGATATTTGCCAAGGCTGTCCTTCATGGGCTAGTGGAGGGCTCCTCCTTGCCTTCCTCCTCACTGTCTTCACAGTAGCTTGTGTTCTCTCCCAGAGCTGATAAATAGTGCAACAGTGATAAGGAAGGATATAATACAGTTGTGTAAAATCTTACCATAAATGTAGATGTCCTCCTTTTCACTGTTGCAGTATTCACTCCCCCAGCCTACCCCCACTTTATTTTCCTGTTTTACCATGGGTGGTAGTGTCTTTCTGATCAAGTGGTTCTTGTCCTTCTTGCCTTCCTATTTCTGGATGTACATTTTCTCCTTTCCACTGGGGCTTCTGGCTCTCCTGGGGCACTTCATTTCTGGATTAAGAAGGTATGTATGCCACCTTTATGCCCTAACCTTGTGTGGGGAGCATACTTCTGACATATGATGCTCCTAGTTAATCAAGGCTTGGTATACTGGCCAGATGTTGGACTATCCTTGGCAAGAGATCCCAAAGGTGATTAATACTACAACAGTGAAAAGGACGACAACTACTTTTATGGTAAGATTTTACACAACTGTACTTTTTCTTGTAAGAATGTTAGAAAGGAATTTAGAGGGGAAGGACCTTTCTTTCTTTCTTTAGTTAGCAAGATAATGTGAATATGCTTAGATTCCATGTAGAATATAGAAGCTAACTTTATCTAGGTTTTGAGCTAGAATATAAACAGATTAACAAACCTTTTTAAGAGGACCAGGGTATTTCAGTAGATTAAACAGTTTAGACCCAAAATAACAACTCTACAGGAAGTACATTTGGATAAAGAAGAGAACCAAAGACTAACCAGAGATGCCTGGGATAGAGAGATTGCTGACCTATGGCAGGAAGTTGGCAATAGAAGGGTAACAGTTCTTTTGGATATGTATTTTCCATTTGCTATGGAACAGTTAAATGATAAGTAAGGGTAATGTGTGGATTTAAAAGGGATGTATGGGACAGCTATATGTACTGTATTTAACAATACTGTCCCCCCCCAGATTCTACACAGCTGGAACTTAGAAGCACAATAGCTAAAGTTATGGTCTTCCAAGAGGGGATAACCCTTTACATGGCTGATCAAGACCACGGGGTCTCTAAGGTGGCCCATAAATGTTGAAGGTTCCACGTGTGTTGCACAGCACATGGAAGTTAGCTGCTGTGCTTTTTACTCTTAACAATTTTAATTCATTGTTTGACTTAGACACAGCACAGTATATACTCCTGCCAAGCATACTTGTGTGATAGAAACTTGGTTTCTCAACCAATTGTAATTTTTGAAATTGAGTATGTCAGTATTGTTTTTTATGTCTTTTTTAAATCACAGTTTAAACAATGACATAGGTAAATGCACCTTAATAGAAAACTAACCATGGTAACATTTTCACTGTTATTTTGATGCATTTTACATATATATTTTCTGCATGTATTACTACCAGAAATTCCACTTACTTCTATGTAATTTTCTCCTCTTTTCTAAAGATCCTACCCCATTTCTTTTATCTACTTTACAATATTCATTTGGTTTACATTTTGATTTCCATTTTCTAGTAGTTGCTTTTTTGGCAACCAGTATTAAACTTAGTAAGTTCTTAACATGTCTAGGCAATTTATGTCTATACCTCTGACCCTCTTAATCCATCATAAAATTGGTGACTCCTGGAGAAAAGGTGGTGAATTATACTTGATGAATAATGACAATAGAGTTATAGATTTATTTTACTTAAACAAATGTGTATTGATTCACATTTTCTTATTCTGTCAATGTCTCAAGTTAAAGTATTAATATTTTAAAGTGTCCCTGATTTCTTTCTGGATTTGTCCTTGGTTCTGTTGAAATTTGTCTCTGATTCATTATGAGCTTTACTTATGTCCCAGCTCAAACAAATAATTTCCTTAGTGACAACCATTTGCTACCCCAGTGTTTCTGACAAATAACTCTTTAGGTAATTTTTAAAATCTACCAACGTGTTACATTTCCAGGAAACATGTTCCCAATTACCTCATTTTCCTACCACGCATCCAGCATTTACTACTTAATTGGGGAAAATTCTTTGAAGTCTGCTTAGGGTGTAAAAGTTCTTGTAGAAACACTTCCAAGCAATAATCCTAAATATTCTGGACTTTGCATACTTGTGACAGTGTAGATGTTCATCCAATTGTTCTTTTGTAAATTTCCTTTCCAGTCTCTCTTCCCAATCTTTACTAACCTCCTCTGACTGATTATTATAGTTGTCATGCAGTATTTTAGATGTCTTGGGAATTATCCCTTTTTTAACAGCAGCTTCCATTCTAGACTTAACTAACAGCTCTACCAGAGCTGGTCCTTCACTTAACACTCACTTATCATTTTCTCTTTGCCTGTAGTCTGTTATCAACCCCTGGTATGGAAGGAAATGTCTAACCCGCACTCCAAACTTTTCCTTGACCTCATCCTACTCATTTACCATTTCTTCTTTACTTATTTGCTCCTAATATATTTATTCCTTTGCTGATTTTCTTCAATAAATTCTGTCCTCCTCTTGCCCATTTTCTATACCTGTACTTTCAGTCACTCCTCTTAGTAAAATCTGCTTTCTCCATTCCCGTGTTGAAGCAGTTCTAAGAATACTTTCTGCTACTGTATGCATATAGTATTGCATCCAACATCCCATTCTCTCCTTATTTCTTGACGCCCAACCTGTTTCATCATCATCATCCCTTTTCACTTTGATGTATAACCTCTTCCCCTTGTGCTAAATATATGAGCCTTAACTGCCAAGCTCTGATGTATCCCTTGTAATCTAATAATCCTAAACCACCTTGTTATATGGGACAATCAATTTATCTTACTTAACTCTTACTCTCTCTTACCCTCCCAAATAGATTCCTTCAATTCCTTATTAACTATTGTGCACAAAGTCTCCTCTGGGTGATAATAATGTGCCTGACAAGTATATAAAACTAAAGTGACTATAAACATTTGCACCAATCGTGTCATACTATCCATATCCATAATCAAGAGCTTCTGATTTCTCAATTTTTGTGTTTTATGTTGTTTATTCTCTTCCCACATATCCTTAGCTCCCATAACAGAATTTGCTTTAATGCATGCAACTAAATAATTAATCTTACATCCCCATAAACATGAATGTTGCTAAACCAATTAATGTGTGAGCTACATAGTTTAGTGATATGGCTTTTGTTTTATCTTTAATTTTATATCCTGAAAATAAATAACCCTCTCAAAATATTCCACAACACCAAAATGTCCTTTTCTGGATATATCAAGTACAAAATTTCAACATCTGCAAATAAATCTAACTATTATTAATTACCATACGAGTTAAATACTTGAATTTATGAGTCCCTTATTTTTGCCAGTGGTACTAAATATAAAGCAAGTAATGGAAAAGAAGATAACCTGGGATGGTTCTTCTTTTCAAAAGAAGATTGTTAGAGAGTTAGAGTTACCATCCCACCTTAATTCTTGCCTTCAGCCCTTCAGATATTGTCCTAATTAGACATTTTTTTTCTATTGAGGAGTGCAAATATTACCACTGCCCTACTCATAAAATTTCAGCTAACTCTTTTGAATGCTTTCTGTACATCTTGCATCAAGACCTATCAACAACAGTGGTGTTTTCTTACATTCTTCCCTGTGGATCACCATTGTTCTTTTAATGTCAGATGTTTACCTCTCCCTCCCCACCAAACCATATTAATCCATGTCTGCTAATTTTGGCAACACCTTTGTTATTTTCTTAGCTAATATAAACATAAGCATTTTATACTTATGGTTTAAAATTGAAATAGATCTGTTTGAAGCTGGATCCGAAAAATCTTTACCCTCTGAGTACTACAGCCAGCACAGCCTTCGTATAAGATGGTTACCACACCTCTTTTTTAAAATACTATTAAACAAAGCCCTCCAGATCTTTATCAATTTCTTCCCTCACAACTTCCAAACTTCTACAGAAGTGCTGTCTATTCCTGGAGACTTCCCTTATATATCATAGTTTTTATCTTATCTCGTCCTGTCTTCACTGTTAATACTGGTCAAAACATTAGATTTTTTTAAGAAAGGGGTGAAAGATCTTCATTTTCTGGATTCCACAGGCTACCAGCAGAGGTTATTTGTTAGATTCTGTCAATGGTGGGTACAAGACGTGGTCACTAATTGTATTCCTTTTAATGGGGAAGGATGTTAGCCATCCAAGAGATACAGCTGAAGTATTTCAAAAGTGTTATGCAGAATTATACAGAGTAAAAACTGGTATGGTAGAGGCTCAGTAGATATGGTAGGATGTCTGGTATAGACTGTGTTGTCAGCTTGTTCACAATTTCATTTAGATAAGTCAGTTATCCCTGTAAGTATATAGACGCTACGAGAAGAACGGCTTTAGAGAAGTCTCTTAAGAGTAAATGGCCTGTTACTTGATTTTTGGAGGCTAAATTTTGAAATGTTTCCTTCATTGAAATTCAGGGAGTCTTCTGGTAAGAAACAAGTAAACACAAATCACAAATGCAATATATTAACAAACTGTTTTTAATGAAAAAAATAATTAAATTTATTATTTTTTTTCATTAAAAACAGTTGTTTGTTAATATATTGCGGCTGTGATTCGTGCTTACCCATTTCTTATCAGAAGACTCGTTGAATTTCTTTGTTTGTGTTTTTTCGGTGAAGTTTCCTTCATTCCTAAGTAAAACTGTATAATCATATACTGGCTAATGGGAGGATACCCAGTCTTGGAAAAAGGCAGTGCTGCCTGAAACCCCAAAGGACGAATAGTCTGTGACTTTGCTGTCCTGCTACAGGCCCGTGTTGATTCTCAGCCTTGATTATAAGATGTTTAATCCACTGTTTGCAGCATGTTTGGCCAAAAGCATTCTCAGCTTATTAAATCTGGATCAGCATGGATTTGTGAGGTGTAATCAAACATTTGATAATATATGGACTGACTGGGGAGATTATTTTTTGAGCTATGATACAGAATTGGAATTGCCTAAACATAGTAAAGCCTTGCTGAGTCTAATTATGGTGGCTGCCAAAACAGCAATTACTAGAAAATGGAAATCAAAGTCTAAATAAACCAACTTTGCTACAAGTAGTGAATAAAGTAACAGGGAAAAAACAACTGGAATTGGGATCTTTAGAAAAGGGAGGGAGTAAACTACATAGGAAAAATGGAAATTGTGGGAACAATATATGCAGAGCAGGAATGAGGTTTAAGAGGCAGGATTTGAATGAGCCATGTGATGCTTAACTGACGAGGACTGGATGGTTTGTAAGTGATGTATAATGTTTACAATTACAGTTGTTACAATGGTGTCTGTGATGTGAACTGTTTGCAACTAAAGTGAAATAATTTTGTATGTTTTTCATTTATATAAATGTAAGATTGCCTTTGTCATATGTGTAAATTTAATAAAGATGTTTGGGAAAAAAAAAGCATTTGTTAATATACAGTAGTAGAGACCTCAATGATGATGAATCTTGCTTTCTTTAGTGAGTTAAGATGCTGCAAAGGCATTTGACAGGGTTGATTGGAATCCTGTTAAAAAGGTCTTTCTAACCTTTAGGTTGTCAGAGAGGCTTCTACTGATTTTGACATTTATATGGGGTCTGCTAAGACTCAACTGGGGTTGTGTTAGCCGTTCTTATTCTGTGGTAGGACAAGGCAGGGATTTCCTTTGTCCTTACATTTATTTGCCATATCCCTGGAGCCAGTAGTACTTCGTGTCAAGGATTTAAATATTAAGGGGTATGTATTGAATGGCAGAGTCATCAAAATAGCTTTATGTGCAAATACAGTGCTAGTTTACTTAACTAAGTCATAGAAAGACTTGGGAGTTATTTACAGAACTCCGGAGATTTGGTCAAATGTATGGTTACAAAATAAACAGATACAAGACTAAAGTTATTTAGTTAAATGATGACCCCTTCTCTCCATTTGTCCTGAGACAAAAGTATTCATATTCATAAGAAGAGAAGCCCATTAAGTATTTAGGGGGTTTGTTTGGGTCCAGCTTGACTGTTTGGGTAAATAAGACTTATGAAGTACTAATAAAACAGTTGTGAAAAGGTGGAAAGTGATCACATTAAAATTAGATCAGTGGACTTAGCACTGAATACCTATTGGATGACACTGATGGCATGTGTTTTTTAACTTATCTCATGCATATTTTTCACTAATGTTCTTAAAAGTTGTCAGAAATGGAGTTAAGCAGCAGGGTTATGGGTCAGAGTGGATAACATTTGTAATCTGTTATGGAAGGGATTTGAAGGAGTCTATGCATACTTCCTTATAGTGTTATCTTATGGAAGATTCAGATCCCATTACATTTTAATCCAGATAATCAATGTAATGAAAACCTTCTTAAAACAAGGGGAGATGTTGAGTTAGAAAATCCCTTATTGCCTACTTGGGTATATGAGAGAAGAGATGCCTGGTGAAGCAGGCTTAGAAATCTTGGGCAGCAAACCCAGCCTCATCAGTAGAATATTTAAGTCAGAGAGCATTGAAAACAAATATAGCAGCCAAACTGAGAACATCTTGGGCAGCTTTTTTTAAAAGAGAGAGAGAGTTAACTGTAGAGGGTTGGTATACGGTATTTTACCTGACTAGATATGCCACTAAGTCTAGATGACAAATTTTTGTATGAAAGTTAATACATACGTATTTTATACTCTTGTTCAGGTTCAATGTATATTCCTGCAAGCAGCCGGTTATTGATGGAGGTGGGAAAGCCAGGAAAGAGTAACATGGAATCACATTTTCTGCCACTGTCTGGCTATGTCAAATGTTAAATGAAGGTTGCAAGAAACCTTAATCCATTTTCACATTCAGGTCTAATTTGAAGAACTTTTTTTTTGTTGTTGTTGAGTTTTGAAGATTTTAAGTCTAAACCAAAATGAGAGGAAAATACTGTATGTAATGATGGCAGTCTCAAAAAGTGCAATGCAAAGAAAATGGAAGAGGAAATCTAGTCCCAAATTTCAAGATGGAGGATATGACAATGGTAGGTAATTTTTGGCTTGGATATCAGGAGAAAATGGATCCTTTGCTTTAGATATTTTTTAAAATAGAGTGATTAAAAGGATGAGGTAAGAATCAAGTCTGTGGTAGTTTAGGCTGTGTTGCACACCCATGTTAAAATGTCAGTAAGGACAGAACTAGGATCACAAGTAGGACAGAAGTTAAGATGATTCTTTGAATTTAAATTAGTGAAATTGTTTTTTTCTTTTAACTTTTGTTTCTGAGCATAGTATAATGCATATAGTTATCAGTGCTGTTAAATTGTAGTTATCTTACATTGATTGTTGTTGCAGTTGTTTAAAAAATTATTTTGTATAAGAATACTTTTTTTCTGAATTCCTTTTAGGTGTCAGCATCACAGTGGTATAAGTCACTAATTTATTTTTCCAAGGTTGTAGCTTATACCAAAGCTAATACATTATGTGCCAACTTTCTGAATGCCAGTCATACTGTTCTGTTTTCATCATTTTCAACATTTTTCATTAACTTTTCAAGTCATAGATCAGCTTACTTGTCAATAAATGGACTGCACTGAAGTCCTAAGATGAGAGTGCAGGTGTAGACTTCCTTATGCTACTGTGATGATAATACTCGTATTACAAATTTTAAACAACAGATCCAGTGTTGTCTTTTCTATCTGCATCAGCTAATGAGTATATGGGATCTGGCACACAAGGGTTGAATCCAAGTCTGTCAGATCCATCCCCTCTCCTCCCCTCAGTGCTTTGGCACTCAATAGCCCATACCTGGTGTCTGCTTCAGATCTGAGCCAGGATGCATCTCTGTCTCACGGCTCTCTTGTCTGGATCCTCGGATCCCAATATAATGCTTTCGTGACCAGACATGGCTTTGGCCTTAGAGGCATTTGTGAAGGCTTTCTCATTGCTTAGATAAGAGGTATCCTGCCTCGCTTGGATCCATCCCAGTCCTCTCTGGTGTCTGTGGCACCTCCTCTACATTGTTATATCCCTTCAGGGCAGCCAGCCACTACCCCCATCACCACCACCCCCCTCCCCGGGGAACAGCACAGAAAGCACTCTTGCAAAAGGAAGGGTTCTCCTCGAAGATGTTTCCTTTGGGGACATCCTGAAATTGCTTTGGTAAAGGGGGGCTGGTATACTGATGTTCCTTCCCAGGAGAAATTGGTGTTCCTTGAGGCCTTTGAAGCTGTCTGATCTATTTCCTAGGTGGTCCCCCATTGGGTGAGCTGATCGGCCTGAGGTCCAAACAGGCAAGATGTGGTGATGTGGTGGAAGGAGCCTATTTTTCACAAGCCCAACAAGATTTTGGTTATGTCCTAAGACAGGCCATGCTGAAGCAAGGAACCTACAATAGGTGCTAGCATGGTGGTGGTGGCCATTAAGAAAGAAGTCTGTGAGGAGAGTTCCTGTGTCCATCCTCCTGAATAGGGAGTGTCAGGCCCTGGACAAATTTGGAAAACAACTTTTCACTTCAGTAATGTTTGTCTTATGCATTCTGATTTATATTGCACACTTAATGAGATTTCAGAGGGACTTGACCAAAGAGCTTTTTAAGTCCCTCCTAGGTACCATGACAGTAGAATCCCACAAAATTGTGGATTTACAGTTGGCAACCAAACAGTCCAGTACAGATGTGTCTATCTGCCCTTGTCCAATGCAGAGGGTGGCACATCTAGAGCTGCAGGCACCAGCACTGCCATACACCAACATGCTTGGATGCATTTCAGAGAACTTCAAAATGCACTTTTTGAAAGCCTCTTTTGTTAAACACTCACCAGGAGTGAATAAGAATGCAAAATTTTATCTGCCCTTAGCATCCCACTTATCCACTCCTCATAGGTCTTTTTCTGGAACCAAAACAGTGGAAAGCAATCATGGTTCTTTAAGTCTCAGGGCTTTGACCAGGACACTCCTGGAGATACCCCCCCCCCCCCGGGCAGTAGAGAGTACACCAATGGCTGTCACCCAAGTGGTAGAGGTGGCCAACAAAACCAAGGTTTTCAGGGTCCATTCACCAACATGCCCTTCCAGCATTCCTGAAAGGTTATCAGACTACCACACCCTGTAGGCAGTTGGGAGGCACTTATCTCTAAACCTTCATGACTGGTTGATTATCACTCTTGATAAATGGGTGCTTTACCCAACAAAAATGTCAAAAAAGAAACCTTCCCCACATTCTACTCCCTTAGAGGAAGGCAACAACACAACAAATAAGAAAGATACTAGGCAAATGAGTCATCCAAAGAGGCCCCACCAGACCAACAAGGGTCTGGGGTCTACTCAAGATTCTTGTTGCTAATGAAGAAAAATAGGGACCTCGGGTCCATTCTGGACCACAGTCACTTAAACCAATTTGTGAAATAAACATCTTTCCAGATGTTCATGGTTTAGGCCATTTTACCTCTTCTGAGGCTGATATGCTCAGTGGACCATCAGGATGCAGAATATCACATCAAAATAATGAGGCAGTCCAGGAGGTTCCATCACTTTTGCCTGGGAGCACTGTCCTTCTGACTCACCACAGCCAAGTGCATGATAGTGGTAGCTGCACATCTTACAAGAGTTTCTAGTGTTCCCATATCTAGAAAACTGGCTCATAACTGCTGTTATAAGGGATCTGCTAATCCAAGCCAGGGATTCCTTGTCCTACTTGTGCTATCACCTAGGAATTATGATCAACCTGGAGAAATCCAAACTAACTCCATGGAGGCCACCTGGACACCACCTCACAGATAGTCAGACTTACAGAATCAAGTTTAGCCACTGTGCAACTTCAAGCTTATGTCTCACTGAAATCCCACAGCAAGATTCATCCTATGTCTTTTAGGATCTGTGGCAGCATCCATCACCCTTGCTCCTGACACCAGATTTCATACAAGAGTTTTACAGTGGTCATTCCTTCACCATCCCATGCACTTTGCTGTCAAACTCACTGGGATCTGAAGGCAACATATTCAGTGGTGACTAAATTCTCCTGTGGTCTCTTGAGGTCATCCTTTGATTCCCCACTATGAGCCCTAGTGACCATGGATACATCCATTCTGTGGTGTGGGGGGCATTTTGAGGGGAACACTGTCCTTGGTGTGTAGTCTTCATTAAAGGCCAACCTTCACATCAGTGCTCTGGAGATGAGGGCAGCCCTTCCAGCACTCCCTCCCCATGGGTGTGATCACTGTCCATACAGACAACATGTTGGTGGTCTGTTACATCAACAAACAAGGATAAACCAATTGTACATTTTATGTTAGGAGGCCAGGAGGGTCTGGTCATGGTCAGTGTCTTCCCATTGGTTTCTGATTTCAGTGCATATCCCAGGGAAGTCGCATGCATTAACAGACAAGTTGATCAGATCAGTTCTTCTCAGACAGTTGCATCCATGATTTTTCAGCCACTGGGGCCACCGTGCTGCAATCTATTTGAAACAGATGTCCTTGTTGTGGTTCCTTAGTTACCTATCTGGAAGGAAACAAGCCATTACATGGCAAGTCATCCTTTCAACCATTTACTACAGGTGTCTCTCAGGACTCTATCCTGGGTCCTCTACTATTTAATGTATTTATTAATGACTTCTACACCTCCAGTCACCATGCTAGTTTAGTTCAGTATGCAGTTGACTCAACATTAATATGTATGGTCTCAACAGTGAATGAGTATCAAGACATTACCCAAAAGTCTTTCTCCTCTGTAGAAACCTGGCTCAAAGAATCAAACCTCATGCTCAACCCCAGGAAAACTAAGTTAATACCTTTCACCTCAAATAGTTGCCAAAATCAAAAGCAATCTTTTACCATAGTCAGCAAATAATACTGTCATTGAAAGTGTAACTCACAGTAAACTTCTAAGCTTTATAATAGGACGATCTCAAATATGATCACCATATACTACAGACCATTAAATGTAAACACCAGAAACTAGGTTGCCTTTATAGGATCACTGGATTCCTTACAGATACTGCAAGAAGAACTCTAGCTTCCACCTTCTTACTACCGACTCGTGTTATATGCTGCTGCTATCCTAACAAACATAAACAATACTCTGAGAGAAACGTGCCTCCTCCTATAATAAAATAGCAAAATTTGCCGCCAGTCTCCCTCATCGGACCCACCATTGTCTTAGATTAAAGCAATTCAGCTGCCTTGAACTGTACAACTGTCTGACAAAGTCACAACTGATTATAGCACACAAACACATTCATCATCCAGAAAAATGCCCTGCATTACAAAACCTATTTACTACCCTACTGTCCAGCAAAGGTCCTCCGCTCTAGTAACAACTCTTATTACTTACAAATAAGTCAAATAATGTTGCATTAGACTTGCTGTACTCCCAATGTGTTGCTAAACTCTGCAATAGTATCCCCATGCAGATAAAATTCTCCAACAAACTCAGTAGTTTTAAACCACTGCTTAAACAACATCTTAAACAATCCTGGACCTGTACATGCTTATCACAAGGTTTAAAACTTTTTCACTGTACAGTACTATCCAAATACTGTCCTTAAACTAATATTATCAACCTCTTACTGAAATGAGAAAACAATTTTTATACTGCCTGTACAATCCACTAAGTTGCGCATTTGCTTTCTCTGTAGTAACTTCCACCTGTGTAAAATCTTAGGCTGTATATGTACTGTATAAACGTAGCTACTGTTTGTGTGTAAATGTAAATAGAAATGTATCTACTGATCTGATGTTGTCAATTTTCATTCTATCCTAAACTGATGGATTCAGATCTGATCCCTTGGATCTGACTCGGCCATTTCTAAAGCTCGTGGCAACCAAAAATGCTTGAGCTTTTCCCTTATCCATAATGCACCAACTCTTAAGTTACCTCAGATCTCATTTGCTGCTTTACAGGAAAGATGTGTTTTACCACAGCTCTTGAGCATTTGTCTGATAAGTGAACAAAAGATCCGAAATAGACGACCAGGAAAAAAACAGCTACTGCAAGAAGCAAACAGTGGAACGTAGCTAGGAAAGCAGTAAACGGCTCGAAACTGAGACAAAAATGACCAGATTTGCGGAGCTAGTGCACTGATGAATATATTATCAACCAAAACTGTTGCCAAACATATGACGTGTATAAAGGCACACACTTCACTCCACTAGATAAATTTCCAAAGGCTGGATACGCTTGTAAAAACAGTACATAACCAATTGCGATAAACAGAAGAACAGAAGAAGACTGACACTGTCACAGTCACATAAGTGTAAATATACGAATACCAAATCCCAAAAGTTGAAAGCTGAATCCTTTAATGAACATCAATAACATATTCCAGAAGCACTAGTTGAGCGCTTTCATCTGCACCATCGCAGACTTCCTCAGAACTAGTGCTTACAACAAAATCCTTTGATTAAAAACACATTTTGGCGCCAACATTTGAATTTTCATTTAAAGAGACATACACTCCCTACGTCTCTGTGAACATTATAAAGTTAAAAACATGGTAATAAATATGTAATAAATTATGTAAGATTTGTACTAAATATAAAAAACATAACTAAAACTTGTTATAAAAACTTTCCATTATGAGAAATTATGAATCCAATATTAAAAAAGGTTTAATGCTGATGAAATCATTAATACCTGGACTTCTAGTTGAATCAGTCAAAATCTGCCATTTGCTCTCCTTACAGGCTAATCTGGTTTTCCAATCACCCCCAAATGGTATCTCTTTCTCCTCATCTATAATAAAGAATAAAAAAGTATGTTCTTCACCACATTTTTTAATATGTCTATATAGTGCATTTTTACTGTCCATTTTCTTAATTCTGTAATAATGTTCAGAATTGCTTTCTTTAACTCCCTTTCTGTTTTGCCTATATAATAGGCCGAACATTGTTTACATTGAGCTCGATACACTATGTGTTTAGTGCAACAATTACCACCTATACTCCTTATCCTAGTGTGTTTGATGTCATCCAGAACAATATCACTATTGGTATTAATGTATTTACATTGGTTGCATCTTCCACACTTTCTTGTAAATACCTTTCCTTTATTTTGTTCCCCCATTTTTGGCTTTGAAGTTTCCAATAACTTTTTTATATTGGGACCTGTCTTATACACAATCCTAGGTTTTTCACCTAATATCTTTTTATAACCATCTGTAATTGTTATAATGTCCCAATATTTGTTGAGAATATCCTTAATCATTACACAATAAGGGGTATAGGTCAAAACACATACCCTACCCATATGTCCATTTTCAACATGTATATTTCCTTTAGTCTCCCTAACATGACCCAATAAGGGTTTAAATTTTAATCCCCATTGGGATTTTACATATTCAATAGTGTCCTTGATCATAGCCATAGGGTATCCCCTATTTTCAAATAATTTCGCAAGAAGTTCCATTTCTCCTTCCATACATTTTCTAGTTGATGACATTCTGGCACATCTAATACATTGTCCCTTAATTATATTCTTAAAGATGTGTGGTGGATGTTCACTTCCAAAATATAGGTAATCATTGGAGAATGTACTTTTTCGGTGTATCTTGGAGGTAAAGCCCTCATCTGTTAAACCTATATACACATCTAGATAGGCAAGACCCACATTACTAAGATTTGTCTGATAAGTGTTATCATTTTAATTCTCAAATATAGATAATTTCTAATTTCTTTTAAATTCTTAAAGTTTTTCTTTCCCTTACCTTATCGTAGAGTATCTTTATAAAAATACTATTGTTAGTATTTCTCCCCTTCTTTTGGATTGTTGTACAGTGTGTACCTCTTAAATACTATTCTTAGTATTTGCTTTCTTTCTACACTAGGTGTAGGCCCCTTTTACTACCATTGTTAGTAGGTTTTCTATTTCTTCTTCTCTCTTTCCATATATATATTATATATATATATATATATATATATATATATATATATATATATATATATATATTAAAAAAATGTCTGTTCTTACTTAAATTTTGCCTTTTGTTTTATAGTTTTTTTTTGGTTATGGCAGAAAAAGGTCCCGCTGGGTTTAAGAAAAGTGTAAAGTGTGGGCACAAACTTCTCATGTCTGGTGCCCACACTATGTGCATGTACTGTCTGGGACTGTTACACCTTCAAGAAGATTGTACCATATGCCATAGATTCAACCCCAGAGTGCTTGCAAAAAAAGGAAAAAACAAGCTTATTTAAAAGGCTTATTGTCTGCTTTTGGAGATGCTATATCCAAAGAACAATCTCCCAAAACAAAACAATCAAAAACTTCTCCAAAACCATCTACATATTCTGTGGTTTCAGAGCCATCCAAGAAAAGAACCAAGATGGATCTGATCTCACTCTGAGATCCAAAAAAGAAAAAGTTGATGGAACCGACTTCCTCAGATCCAACAAAAAAGGCATTAGATCTGACTACTTCCAGTCCTAATGGTTCAAGTGTTATTCACCTACCCAGAACAAGATACTCACCTTCTATGAAGCTGGTGCCATTAAGGATGCCCTCACCTTTCTTGGAGAATCACCAACCCAGATCCCCCTCTGTTGTTTCCACTCATTCCTCTAGACATTTGATGGAGGAAGATGTGGAAAGAGTGGTGCGGAAGATCCTCTTGGTGCAGAGTCAGATAGGTGTTTTACTGGCTTCTACCTCTTCGGGCCAGGAGGTCCATTCTTCGACCACACCTCCACTACAAGTTCCTCCTCTGATACCATCAACTGTCTCAGAGTCCCTGGATCTGAGCCATGTGGCTCAGATCCAAAGATAGGAAAATCTTCGGATCTGAAGCATGCTCTGAGTGCTTTGGTTCAGTTGGATCCAGAGAGCTCTTGGAACAGAAGCTTCCCTGTCTGATCCGAGGTGTTGGAGTTGACTTCAAAGTTGTCAGAGCTGTCTCTGTGCCTTAGAGCCTCTGCACTGAATAGCTTGGCTCTGGCTTCCACCTCGGGGAGATTGCTTTTAGAGTCGTGGAGAACAGCAGTCCAAAAGCTTGGCTTTTCAGATCTGAGGTCTTCTCTTTCTCCGGGGTGGTCTCCCTTCAAGGCTGTGAAGAGTGTTTTGTCTGCCTCGGCAGAACAGATGGATCCAATCCCCTTGATGTCCCTGCGCTCGCAGCCTCATCACTCTTTACCACAGGGACAGCCAGCAGTCTGAGACCCCCAGGGTTCCCAACAGGGTATTTTAATTTCTTCTGATACCTCTCCAGAGCATCCCACTGAGGAGGTCCCTAGGAAGAAAATGTGTAAGAGGAAGCACTTGGACTCCCCAGAGGAGTCAGTCATGGAAGATACGGACTTTGATGAAGTTGAAGGGTCCCCATGGTCACCTCCTGAAGATGTCTTATTTGGAGACCTTCTTGAGATCCAAAAACAGAGAAGTGGCTGGACACCCAGCAACCCTTCATTTGAGGAGTCTGTCCTCCTGGAGGCTTTTGATATTGGCCCGTCTACCTCCTGTATTAGTCCAGCTGCCGATGAGCATATTGAGTTAGTCTCCTGATGGGAAGGGAAGAAACCTAACACAGTTGAGCCTATACCTAGGAGACCAGACCAGACAAGATTATGGCACTACATTTGGATAAGCATTTTTGAGGTAAAGGGGTTCCCATTGATGCCATGATCGGGGCAGCAGCCACCAAAAAGGAACTTGCCAAGGAGGGTTCTACTGTCCATCTCCCTAACCGGGAGTCTAGGGTGATGGACAGGTTTGGAAAGCATGTCTATGCTTAAGCAACCTTCCCCTTAAGGTTCCTGAATTATGTGGCACATTTTACAAGATTACAGAGGGATTTGATTAAGTAACTCTCAAGTACCCTCTCAGGATCCATTTCTGCAGAGGTTCAGTCATCTGTGATTTCTCAGTTGGCTACCCTGCAATATATTTTGAATTCTTCCATGAGGCTCATTTCGCATGTAGCCGAAGGAACCTCAAGGACAAGTGGGTTCAGGCATTGCCATAATGAGACTTGCCTGGATGCACTTATGTGATTTTGTGGAGCCCTTCAAGTCATTATTTGTCAGTATTCCTTTTGACGGCACTTCTTTGTTTGGCCCCAAAGTGAGGGACATATTATCCAGGTGTGATAAGGATGGAAAGACCCTATCTGCCATGGGTGTACATTTTTTGACTCCTGAAAGATCCTTTTTCTAGGAATAAACAAGGTGGTCGGAAGATGTGGTTTAAGAAATCCAAGGGTCCTTTCCAGGACACATGTGGAGGAAGTTCCCCCAGGGGCAGAGGAGGGAACTTCAATGGTTGATGCTGCCCCTGCAGCAGAGGTGGCCCACAAAACCAGGGGTCCGGAGATTCTCTCTTTGACATACCTTACCAGCGCTTCTGAAAGGAAGCCCGATTGTCCATCTGTTGTCCATGTAATACCCTTTTCCTTTCCACCTCCTATCTCAAGAAAAATCCCATGTTCCACCCAGTCAGAGGGAACAAGCAGCCAGACCAGATAGAATCCAGAACTTACTCAAGGTTCTTTTTAGTGCAAAAGAAAACAGGGGACTGGAAAACAATTTTGGATCTCAGCAACTTAAACAAGTCATTTTGATGCACCAAGTTTCAGATGGTCACATTTCAGTCCATTCTTCCTTTTCTAGGCAAGGAAGACTGAATGTGCTTGATAGACCTTCAAGGCTGCATACTATCACATAAAGATGAACAGAAGATTCAGAAGGTACTTACCCATTCAGCTGGGAGCCATTCATTACCAGTTCATCGTTCTGCCCTTTGGTCTCACCACAGTCCCCAGGGTGTTCACCAGATGTATGGCAGTATTAGCAGCTCACTTGAGACTGCAAAGATTCTTGGTATTTCCGTATCTCAATGACTTGCTCATTACTGCCCCGACCAGGCATCAGTTAATAAGGGCAAGAGATCAAGTTCTCCAGATGTGTTCTCATCTGGTGATAACCATAAACTACGGCAAGTTTCAGCTGGGTCCAGCTTGGAATATGGAATTCATACAAGCACTGTTCAACACAAAGTCAATGATAGCATCATTGCCTCCCTCAGCGGTTCAAACTATATGATCACAGGTCATAAAAATAATCTGCAGTACCAGGATTTCAGCCCATTTGGTCCTTCAAGCTCTTGGATCAATGTCAGTGGCAATAACACTAGTACCTTTAGCCAGATTTTACATGAGGATTCTACAGTGGATGTTAGCAGCACTATGGTCAGTACTTTACCAACCCATGTCAACTGTGATACGAATCACTCACTTATGCAAGAGAGATCTGAGGTGGTGGATTCATTCAGATCAGGTTCTACAAGGCCGTCCATTTGTTCCCCCTCTGCCAAGGCGATAGTGACCACAGACAATTCCCAGTTGGGGTGGGGGGCACTTTCTAGGGAAAACAGTCCAAGGCACTTGGTCCCCCAAAGAGACCAATTTGCATATCAGTGTCTTAGAAATGAGAGCAGTGCTTTTAGCATTGCAGGCCCTTGAAGATGCTCTCCCTTTGAGCGCAATTGCAATTCAAAGGGACAATATGTCAGTAGTTTGGTAAATCAACAAACAAGGTGGGCCAGATCTTACCCCTTATATCGAGAAACACTCAGAGTGGTGGCAATGGGTGATCTCATCCAACCTTTTTTTTCATAACAGTGCATATTACGGGAAAGTCCAATGTGATAGCAGACAAGCTGAGCAAGGTGCATTCTTCTACCTCACCAGTGGTCTCTCAAAAAGAATGTGATGGAAATGATTTTTCATCATTAAGGCCAGTCTTGCTGCAATCTTTTTGCTTTTTCCCTAAACAACAAATGCAGCATCTACTCTGCCTTAATTCCCCCCATGGGGCAATCATCGAGGGATGCTCTACTTTACGATTGCCCCCCCCAGTCTACTATATGTCTATCCACTAATCCCGCTAATTCTGAAATTCCTACAGAAAGCTGACATGTTGAAGAGCAAAGTCATCCTCATTGCACCTTATTGGCCTCAACAAATTTGGTACCCCTTCCTTTGGCCTCAGTTACTTCATCAACCTTGGATTCTGGGTTCGACTCCAGACTTCCTGTCACCCAACAGGCCGGATCCATCCAGACACATCAAACCTCAAGCTGATGGCCTTCAACATGTAAACTCTTTTCCAGTAAATGGAAACGATTTGTGTATTGGGCACATCAAAATCATGTTGAACCTTTATCAGCTCCGATACAAAACATCTTTGAATTTTTGGCCCTACTTTTTAAAGAACGAGCTAGTTCCTTAACCGTAAAGCTCAGTTAGCAGCAGTATCAAACTTTCACATTGGATTTGCGGGTTCTCAGTAGCCTCTCATAGGTTGTGCAGAGCTTTCTTGTGAAGCGCTCTACTTTTAAGACCTCCTTTTAAAGACCCCACTCCCCATGGGACCTCAGTTTGGTACTGCAAGCACTTATATATTCCCCCTTTGAACCAGCAAAGTGTGATCTTAAATATCTTACTTGGAAAAGTTTTTTTGTAGTAGCCATTACATCTGCAAGACAAATTTCAGAAATGCAGGCATTGTCTTCAAAACCACCATACTCGATTTTTCACAAAGATGGAGTTAAATTACAAACCAATGCATCCTTTCTTCCCAAGGTGGTGTCAGAATCCAGTATCAGTCAGTCCATTAATTTTCCAGTTTTCTTCCCCAAATTTACTAACAAAGCAAATACATGTTAATTTATTGGATGTCCACAGACAAATACATTTTTACCTACATAGAACAAAAGACATAAGAAAAACAGACCAGTTGTTTGTTTCCTTTGCAGACTTGAAATTGGGTAAACCAGTTACCAAAGTAACTTTAGCCAGATGGTTAACTGATTGTATCTCATTTATTTATAAATAATTGGGGGTTACCTTACCACAACCAGTATGAGGTCTTTCAACTTGATCCATGGCAACATCTTCATTTTTTCTTTCCAGGACGTCCGTGGATGAGATATGCAGAGCAGCTACTTGAGGCTACTCCCCATACCTTTGTTACTCATTACAAATTGGATCTGGTCTCCAGAGATAGAGCATCATTTGGTTCAACTGTGCTCATGGACATCCTTTCTTGAGTCAACCCTGAATTTTAAATAGCTGGGGACTCTGTCCTATCAGATAAAGAAGTTATGTACTTACCATAACATTCCATCTGTGTTGTCCATTTTCATTCTTCCTCAACTCCCCACCTACCAACCCCATCCTTTGCAAACTTCTGGAAGAATGAGTTTTTTTAGGGGACATCACTGTCCTTAACATTGAGCTCCAGATATAGTCTTTTTATGTACTAATTGCATGGAATTTTTCACCTCCTTTATCAATGCATAGTAAATATTTCCTTTCTGTCACAAATCAGCAAACAAGATCTGAGGTAACTTAGGGATGGTGCACTATGGGTAAGAGAGAAGTTTGAGAGTTTTTGGATGCAACGAGCTTTAGCAATGGCAGAGTCAGATCCGAGGGATTGGATCCGATCCCATCAGTTGAGGAAAAATGCAAATGGACAACACAGCTGGAATGTTAAGGTACGTACACAACTTCTTTTCTATGTATAAATGTTCCTATTAGAGTAAAATTTCTGCAGAAAGCTTCCTGGCACAAGGGGAAGGTTATTCTCATTGCTGCCTGATGGCCTTGACAAATGTGGTTTCCCTTCTTTTGGCTTCATCTGGTGTACCCTCCCTGGGTGCTAGACCCTCTTCTAGATCTGATTTCTCACCTGTCTGGCAAGCCTCACTGTGACAGCAAATTTCTAAAGTTTACCACTTAATTTCTCTACTTTCAGTGACGGCAGAAGTTCCCGGCTTTCGTCCAGTGTGATTCACATCTTATCATCATCTTAGAAGTATTCCACTAGGAAAGTTTATAGATGTAAGGGGAGGAAATTCTCCATCAGGACCTCTGCAAAAGTTCTAGATCCTTTATTCACCCCTTTGCCATTGATTCTAGATTTTCTCACTGATCTCTTTCTTGCAGGAACTAGTAGTCCACCATTAAGGTTCAGTTGGCAGCTATCTCGAATTTTCATGTTGGCATAGGCCAGACACTTATAGCATCCTTAAAACTGTCCACGACCTTTTTGCAGGGCACTTTTCTTCTGCTTCTTCCTCTGAAGGATTGCTTTCCACCTTGGGATACTAGTATTTTACTCCAGGTTTTGACAACCTCCCCTCCTTTTCAAACCTGCAGCCAGTAGCAATAGCTAGAGTGGAGTTTGAAGGTCAACTTCCCCAGGCGCAAAGCTGTGGGGGGGCATGACTGGCCATTGATCATCTTTATCACTGTTTTATGCAGTACTGACTTTTACAAAGCGAGTATTACATTTGCATTAAAACCTGAGCACTGTAGCACTCTGTTTGTGGTCTAAACTGTAACAACTGCTTGCTGCATTGTAGCCAGCAATTTTCTACAGTTTAAAAGAATTTTTTTTTTTTTTTTTTTTAACAAAAACCTGATCTCTGTAGCACTCTGTGCAGGCAGGGTATAAACTGTAGCAGCTGTTTGCTACATTTCTAACAAGCAGTTTGCTACAGTTTAAAAAGAAAAAACTTTTTTTTAAACTAAAACATGAGCAGTGTAGTGCTCCATGCAGGCAGTGTGTAAATTCTAGCAACTGTTTGCTACAGTTTTAAAGAAAAAATTATGTTGAAGGAGGTTTAGGGTCAGGGCACAGAAACAGGACCTGAATGGTGTGGGCCAAGAGGGAGGCAGGGGGTGCCTCTGCTAAATCTAAGAAGCCTCAGAGGCAAAAAGTTTGATTTAGCAACTTTCCTTCACCTGAAGAACATAAGCGAATGTATAGGTACTGAAACCTGCCTCTAATCTTGGGCAGTACTACTGCTTTTCCAGGGTCACCCACCTGTTACTGTTTCAGGACCTCCAGTAATGGTGTGGGCATATCCATATTCATTAAGCAATCTCTTTCTTGTGCTTCTCATCCCAAATGATCTTGGCCCATGGCCTTCAAATCACTCTCATCAAAATAAACATTTACTTTATTAGTACCTTTTTGTCCCTAGAAGAATATACTGAATACCTAAACATGCTTCCCTAGCTGGAAGATGAACCAAATTACCAAAATATTAACTGATCCAAAAACACACGCAACAGTAATGCCCTGTCCTTTCTCGACATTATCAATTCCAGATTGACAGAACAAATAGATGTAATGTGATCCTATCTCGCCTACATTCTCTACAGATGGGTTGCTCCGACTCGGCCGCTATACAATAGAACGCAGTCTCTTATTGGCTGAGTTACCTCATATCCCAGGATGCACCACTACTGCTTCCCCAGATCTCGTTTGCCGCTTCTCAAAGCATAGACATGGTCTCGGACTTGGCTGAGCTAAGTATCTTTTAGTCAGAAATTTTTCTGTCTAAATTTTTGTCAAAACTTACCCAAAAGCTGTTTTAACAGCTACCTTTTGTTGTGTGATTGTGTATTGATATATTCTTGTGGTAAAATTGTGTTTGTTTTGTGGTAATTAACAGTCCCGTTTAAGTTAGAGGGGCCTAGCCCTATCCTAGGCGTTTAAGTTAGAGCCTAGGCTGTCTGGTGTGGATTTTGTTTTTGGGCAGTGCGTTTTTTTGTTAATATAGCCATGTCGAAGGAACACAGACCATCAGGATTCAAAAAATGTTCTAAATGTAGCTATAAAATGTCCATTATGGACGACCATTCTTTATGTGTTTACTGTTTGGAGCCGAAGCATCTCCAAGAATCCTGTAGCATTTGCCACGCCTTTTCCTCTCGCGTCCTCCAAGAGAGGAAAAATAAGTTGATTTTGAAAGGGCTTATTACCCCTTCCTTTGAGGAAGCCCTATCTTCTTCTTCTTCACCTTCGAGGAAGAAAAAATCTTTGGCTCCGACCAGCCCGTCGGATCCGGCAGCAAAAAAGTCGCGGCAGGCTTCTCCGTCGGCTCCACGGACTTCGGAGCCGAGGTCGGAACGGTCTGCCTCGATGTCTCCAGCTTCGACTCCTCTGGCTTCGGAGTCGAGAGCTCGGGCGTCGAGAGGCGAGTCATCTCCATCGGCTCCACTGCCTTCGGAGCCGATGGGGGTCGCCCGCTCAGACTCTTCCCCTTTGGTGCCGAAGTCCACATCGGCTCCGAGGGAAATTGCAGTGGTAGTGGAATCTCCCTCGGCGCCGATACTTCTTGAACCTATACGGAGCCAGTCCCCCAGTCTTTCGGAGCCGGCGGAGAAGTCGACTTGGACACGGTCGGTCTCTTCTCGGTCGTCGAGGATGTCCGATTCAGATTTAGACAGGGTGCTTCAAAGGCTTTTTCAGTCTCCAGTGTTTGCAAAGTTAATCTCGGCTCCAGCCCAGTCGGCTCCGGAGCTGATCTCCCATTCTGTTATCTCGATTCCTCCTCCAACAGCCTCGGCGCCGTTGGAGTCGGTGTTGGTGGAGCCGGTGGAGGTTATCGGGTCGGTTCTGACCCTAACTCCAACCCCGTCCTTTGGGTCGGGGTTCGGTACGCGGACCTCCTCTGTCGGCCCCAGGGGAGACGCTTCGGGACCGATCCTTTCGGTTCCAAGCCTCCCTCTCGGCGCGTCGGCTGCGGGGGTTCCGACTGCTGTTGTGGCCTCGGGGGTTGAACCATCCCAGGACTCTGGGGGTCCCGCCTTCGAGGCCATGAGGAGTGCCTTGGCCAAATCCTCTGTGGCCACTTCTACCATTTCACCACCACCTTCCCTTGGCATGGAGACTGGCGTCTTTGCAATCCCCCTGTCTCATGACAGTGGAGCCCCTGGGCCTGAGGTTACCCCCATTGGGGGTTCCCTTCTTCCTGGAGGTCCCTCCGAAACGCTTTTGGAGGAACCTCCGAGGAAGAAACAGTGTAAGAGGAAACACGTCGACTCCCCTGATGAGTCTCTCACCTCGGATACCGACCTCGATGATGCGGAGGGGTCCCCCAAGTCGTCCTCGGATGATGTCTCCTTTGCAGACATCTTGGAGATCCTTAAGCAATGAGGCGACTGGCAGTCCAAACCCCCTTCTGCTGAGGAATCGGTTTTCCTCAAGGCCTTCGGGGCTCAGCCCTCCGCCTCCTGGGTGTCTCTGCCCTTCGATGAGCTTTTGGATTTGATCTCTCGAAGGGTGTGGGAACACCCGGATTCTGTTGAACCGGTGCCAGCTCGCCCCAATAAATTTCTTTCGGCTCCCCCGGATAAGGACTTTCTCTCGAAAGGCGTGGCTGTAGATGCCATGGTGGTGGCATCTGCCACCCAGCAAGATGTGGCAGAGGCTTCAACGTCCGTCCATCCTCCTAATAAAGAGTCTAGGAGCATGGATCGGTGCAAGCTGCACTTTCTTCAGCGGCCTTTACATTAAGGTCTCTGAACTACTTGACACATTTCACCAGACTGCAGAGGGATCTGGTCAAGGAGCTTTCGGATACCCTCTCTGGTAACTTACCTGAACAGTTGGCCCAGACGGTTAACTCACAGTTGGCTACCCTGTCCTCATTATCTAACTCGTCCATGAGGCTCATTTCTTATGCAGCCGAAGGAGCGAGCAGAGTGGCTGGAACAGGTGTTGCTCTATGGAGACAAGCCTGGCTACGCCTGTGTCACTTTGCGGAGGCCTTTAAGTCTTCCTTTGCCGACGCCCCCTTTGATGGGTCCTCATTGTTTGGACCCAAGGTAAAGGACACATTGACTCACTGCGAACAGGAGGGTAAGACTTTAACTGCCGTAGGGGCCCGGTTTTCCACTCCCTTCAGACCTTACCCCAAGGCTCGAAGAGGGGGGAAAATGTGGTTCCGTAAGTCTCAAAAGCCTTACTCATCGCAGCAGAGCGATTCCCCTTCTAGAGGCAGAGGAGGGGGAAATTTTTCAGGGAGACACCGTCCCAGAGGCGGCGGAGGCCCCCCGCAACACTGGAGACCGCGAGTCCTTTCGTGGCTCCTCCTCCTTCCAGCATCCCTAAAGGAGTACCCGACTGTGCAGCTCCGGAGCCAGTCGGGGGTCGTTTTTCGAGACACCTAAAGGCCTGGGAAAATATCACTCAGGACCAATGGGTGCTTCGAATCATCGCCGGAGGTTACTCCATTCCCTTTTCTCAACCCCCCCCCCACCAGTCCAAAGAATCCCGGACCCACCACCCAGTCAACGGGATCATGCAGCCAGCGAAATATCAAAGCTGCTTCAAAAAGGGGTCATCCAACCTGTCCCCGCAGACCAGGCCGGATCAGGGACTTACTCAAGATTCTTTTTGGTGCCAAAAAAGACCGGGGACTTGAGACCCATTTTGGATCTCAGCAAATTAAACCGATTTGTGAAAAAGTCCAAATTCCGGATGGTCACTTTGCAATCCATTCTCCCGCTTTTGGAGAAAGGTGTTTGGATGTGCTCCATAGATCTCAAGGACGCCTACTATCACATTCTGATAGATCAGTCGTCGAGGAGACACTTACGCTTCAGCCTCGTAGACAGTCATTTCCAGTTCCGAGCACTGCCCTTTGGTCTCACCACAGCCCCCAGGGTGTTCACCAAATGTTTGGCGGTGGTGACTTCTCACCTAAGAAGTCTAGGATTCCAGGTGTTTCCATACCTAGACGACTGGCTCCTAACTGCCACCTCCAGGCATCTACTCTTGGAAAATCTAGCAGCTACTATAACACTAGGCAACTCCTTAGGAATCACCTTCAATTGGTCAAAATCTGTATTGCTGCCATCTCAGCGTATTCTGTTTATTGGTGCAGAAATAGACTCAAGGCAGATGCGAGTCTATCTCCCTGCGGAAAGGATAGCAACGCTCCAGTTTCAGGTTCAGGCATTGCTCCTCAGACGTCGTGCTCCAGCGAGAATGGTCCTGCAGCTGTTGGGCTCCATGGCAGCCACCATTCTTCTGGTCCCCTTGGCAAGGTTGCACATGAGGATACTCCAGTGGCTCCTTTCAGTCCAGTGGTCTTATCAAGACCTTCCCCTCAGTCACCACATATTGATCACAGAGACGTGCAAACAGGATCTTCGTTGGTGGCTTCTTTCCTCCAACCTGAATCTGGGGCGACCCTTCGTTTCCCCACTCCCCTCTGCCACGTTGACTACGGACACCTCCCAGACAGGGTGGGGGGGACATTATCTGGACAGGTCGGTCCAAGGCATGTGGCACTCCGACGAGAGTCTTCTCCACATCAATATCCTGGAGATGAGGGCGGTGCTTTTAGCGTTGCAAGCACTGCACGATCACCTCCACCAGGGTACGATTGCCATTCAGTCCGACAACATGTCGGTAGTCTGGTACTTAAACAAGCAAGGAGGAACCAGGTCCTACCCCCTTTGCAGAGAAGCCATGAAGGTATGGGACTGGGCGATTGCTACCAAGCGTTTCCTAGTGGCAACGCACATTCCGGGGAAATCCAACGTGATAGCCGACAGACTGAGCAGAACTATTCTCTCCCCTCACGAGTGGTCCTTGAACGACAGAGTGGTAGCGCAGATTTTCACGAGATGGGGAGTTCCTTGTTGCGATCTCTTCGCAAGTCCCCTCAACGCAAAATGCCAGCACTTCTTCACTCTCACCCCAGTTCCGGGGGGATCCCCAAGGACGCTCTAGTCCACGTTTGGCCCCCTGGTCTGCTATACGCCTTTCCACCGGTTCCCCTTCTCCCCAAGGTGATTCAGAAGGCGATTCGCTTGGGAAGCAAAATGATACTAATCGCCCCATACTGGCCTCGTCAAGTCTGGTTCCCCTTTCTTCACAAATATGCATTGGAGGGTCCCTGGTTCCTGGACCAAGTTCCGGACCTTTTGACGCATCAGTCAGGACAGCTCCATCAGTCCCTCCATTCATTGAAGTTAGCAGCTTGGCTACTCCTCTTCCAACCATAGTTAGGAGCCATTCTTTCACCCCTGAAGTCATGCATATTTTGTCTTCGGCCCACAAGACTTCTACTAAAAAGATATATAGCAATAAATGGAAGAGGTTTGCTATTTGGGCCCATCTCCGAGGATTAGACCCCATGACTGCCTCGGTGTCAGAGGTACTGAAGTTTTTAGCTTCCCTATTCAACCAAGGTTGCTCAGTGTCTACCATCAAAGTGCAATTGGCGGCTATTTCCAATTTTCATGAGAGCGTAGAACCACCTTTAATGAGCAACAAGTTGTGCAAAGCCTTTATTAAAGGAGCTTGGCTTCTACGACCCCCTATATCTCAACCTGCACCTCCGTGGGACCTTAACGTGGTGTTAGGTGCATTAACCTCATCTCCCTTTGAGCCGGCAGCAACCTGTGATCTGAAATTTCTTTCTTGGAAGACTGCTCTTCTAGTTGCTATTACATCAGCCAGGCGAGTTTCAGAACTTCAAGCCCTATGTGTCAAACCACCATACCTGGTATTTCACAAGGATAGAGTATCTCTTAGACCAAACCCATCTTTTATACCAAAGGTTTGTTCTAACTTTTGTTTACAACAATCACTGGAACTACCGGTCTTCTTCCCTAAGTATTCGAACAGAGCTGAATATACCTTTCACAGCTTGGATGTACACAGACAATTACGTTTCTATTTGGATAGGACACACCAAGCATGGAAATCAGATCAGCTGTTTGTGTCCTTTTCGGATAGTAGATTGGGCAAAGCCGTCACAAAAGTCACTATTGCCAAGTGGATCAGGGACTGCATCAATCATATTTATCTCATTTCAAATAAGGAGCTTATAGTTCCAGTGAAAGCTCATTCTACTAGGGCTATGGCCACTTCGGCAGCCTTTCATTCCAAGCTCTCTATTAGTGACATTTGTGCGGCTGCTACGTGGTCTTCTTCACACACCTTTATTTCTCACTACAAATTGGATATGGCATCTAGGGGTCGAGCTTCCTTCGGTTCCACGGTTCTCAGGAGTGTTTTCCAGTGAGCCACCCAGGAATTAGGTGCTAGGGACGCTGTCCCATCTGTAGAGAATGTAGGTGAGATAGGATCACATTACATCTTTTAGTTATGTACTTACCATAACTTTAGATGTATGGGATCCATCTCGCCTACATTCCTAATAACCCACTCTCCTTCCCCCTGCCTCATAGACCAGGAGAGACCGGACAATCCGAAATTGAACTTCTTTCCTCTCTTGAAAGACCTGAGAATGTTATAACAATAGTCTGTTTCTGTGAGCATGTGTGCGGACAAACATGATCTGGGGAAGCAGTAGTGGTGCATCCTGGGATATGAGGTAACTCAGCCAATAAGAGACTGCGTTCTATTGTATAGCGGCCGAGTTGGAGCCGAGGATCGGCTCCGAACCCATCTGTAGAGAATGTAGGCGAGATGGATCCCATACATCTAAAGTTATGGTAAGTGCATAACTAAAAGTTTCACTCCCTACCAGAGGATTAGACCTCTGTTAGACCTCGTCTTAACTAACTTCCTTGTCCTCTGTTCAGCACCACAAGTATTCCCTTTCCTAGTTAAATCAGGCCATTTAACCATTAAGTTCTGTCTGAAGACCAGCCTCCATAGTCCCAGTAATCCATCTACATTCAGAGATTTCTCCACAGGTTATGTTCCTGGAGAATGGAGAAACTCCACTTCCCCATCCATAAGGGCAGCCTCTGTTCTGCTTATCCATATAACTGTAGATGTTCTTCATGTTTCACTTTTGCAGTTATCACATTTAGGTTATCCCTGCCAGGGTAGCCCTTGGCCAGCCTGAATACCAGAGGCTTAGTATTTTTGCGTTGGTTGCTGTCACTTCAGGACTGACGTCAGGTCATCAGTAGTATAAAGTAAGGCAGCCGATGCCATTACATCAGTCTTTCTTGCCACAGAGCGCGAAGCAGAAGCAGTTCGCATGAGTGCCAGTCGGCCGCTACCTGAGCTTCGTCTTCCAAATTGAAGCTGAAGTCTTCTAAAGCAATGTACCCCATTGGGGATCCTTTTTTCTTGCACTAACCGATGTCAGAAAAAGTTAACAATTGTCTCACCTGTGGAAAGCAAATACCACACTGAGACTTTCATTCTTACTACGTCACTTGCTTAGGCCCAGACCACGATGTCCCCCGCTGTTGCTGTTGTGCTTTGTTCAATGCCAGAACTATACGTCGTCGGGCCCTTATTGTAGCTAGATATTTTCGCTTACAGTCCTCAAATTCTGATATGACTTCGGTAAGCCATCTGACAGCAGATCTTCCAAAAATTTAAAGGTAAAGACAGAGACAGACCGCACAGGTCCAAACCTACTAACAACGCTTCTGTTAAGTTAGTCGTCAGTTCCTCAGGTTCAGGTCCTCAGTGAGCCGCTTTCACAGCCCCTGATGCCCGCTTCTGTGGATTCACAGTCCGCTGCTGAGACTTTCAGAGTCTGGTATGTCACAAAGCTCTTCTTTGACTAAGGATCCTATGGTTGTCTCTCCCTTGGATGGGTCCAGAGCCGCTGAGCAGGCACCAGCTTCCAAGGAAGTACTTTGCACTACCGATTCTCGACACAAACTGACTACTTTTTTCACGTCTTCCGTTCTTTCGAAAACTACCGAGTTTCTAAGGCCCAGGCTATGAACCACACCCAAGAAACTGACAACCCAATCTCAGGCACCTGCTTCCTTGCCTCAGTCTCAAATGCTTAAAATGGCAGAAGACCTTATCATGCTGATCTGGGGAAGCCAAGCTACCCCTTCCAAAAGAAAAAGAGATCTGTCCCCAGAAGTTTTGTCTGAACAGGAGTCTGATGACTCTGATGCATCTGAATATGAAGACATGCAACCCCTCTCTGCTTATGAGGATTCTGATGCAGAGGACTCCATTCCTTCAGCCTCTCCCCCGAGGACTTTTCCTTTGGGGAAACACTTCATACATTAAGGGAGCATTTCCAAAGGACTGTCAGGACTACCTTCAGTCTAAAAAGAGACTCAGGGAATTCTTGGATCTTCCACAGCACAGGCTCCTGGCCATTCTCTCAGTCCTGGACGTTGTGGAGGATGTTATCCTGGAATCCAGTTTGACTCCTGACACCCTCCCTCCTGCACCCAGAAAACCAGACAGGTATTACACAGTCCCTGACTCACTCAAATTTCTTTTTAAAAACCCTACTACTGCTGACCCTGAGGTAGTTTCTCAAGGGCCTAAAGGAATTACAGCAACCTCTGCTAAGAATCCCACCCCCTCAGATAGGGATTCCTGAGCACTAGACAGATGGGACAAAAAAGTATACACCTCTGCTACTCTTGCTATCAGAGCACTAAATTGCCAGTTCAATATGCAAAAATTTCAGCAACATACCCTGGAACTCCTCAAATAAAAAGTGTCTTCCTTTCCTGCTTGTGTAGAATCTAAAGAGTTACAAGAGTTAATGCATTCTGTAAGTCAAGTAAGTAAACACACCTTGCACTGTGGGTTTGACACCCTAGAAGCTTCTTGCAGGGCAGCAGTCACCGGTTCTGTCCTTAGAAGACATGCATGGCTTAAGGAACAGCCCTTGCCAGACCATGTTAAATCTAAATTGTTGGATGCACCCTTGCACAAAGACAACTTATTTGGCACTACAGCAAAAGAGGTTTTAAAAAAGATGGAAGAAAAAGCTAAATCTATGCAGACAGTTAAGGTTTTCTTACAGGTCCAGCCACCCAGGTTCAGCAGGCATTGCCCGTCCAAGCACTGGTCCTTTCCTGCTCCTACATGGTTAGTTCAGCCCAGACCCCGTGGAAGCAGACCCCCCAGACAACAGCCACAGGGAATGCAGAGATCAAAACAGTGGACTTCCTCCACTTCAAAAACAGGGAGTTCTAAGCCACCCCCTCATGGCAAGAACTCACAATGACTTTCCTCCCTCTGCCCACCTTCACTTACGCCTAGGAGGAAAACTCTCCTTTCACGCAAGCACCTGGGCTGCCATTACCAACGACCGCTGGATCCTCAACATAGTGTCCCAGGGATACTGATTTTCTTTCCGCACCCTTCCAACTTCAAAAGGGTTCCCAGATCTAACTCCAAACCAGTGGGCAGAGGCGCAAAAGCAAGTCTTTTCCCTGCTCTCTTTGAGGGCAATAGAGCACGTTCCTGCAGAACAGAAAGGCCAAGGTTTCTACTCCAGACTTTTTCTGATACCCAGAAAAGAGGGAACCTGGCACCCCATCCTCGATCTATCCATTCTAAACACCTTCCTGGTGATACCAAAATTCAAAATGCTCACCCTCCAGCAGCTGCTACCCATGCTGTCCAAGGATGCTTGGCTAGCCACCCTAGACCTAAGAGAAGCCTACCTCCACATTCCTATCAGGGAATCATGCAGGAAATATCTGCATTTCAGGGCAGGATCTCTGCACTTTCAGTTCTCTACACTTCCCTTTGGCTTATCTACTCCTCCCAGAGTTTTCACAGAATGTCTGACTCCGGCCATTTCCTTTTGCAGACAAAGGAATATCCAAATTTAGCCATACTTAGATGACTACCTAATTCAGGCAGACAGACAGGAAAAGCTGCTCAAGCACCTGGCCTTTGTAAAATCCCTACTGACCTCCCCAGGGTACACAGTCAGTGAAAAGAAATCCAAACAAGTACCCACCCAAAGGATTATATTTGTGGGAGCAAGCCTGGACACAGCATCCCAGATGGCATTCCTTACACCAGAGAAACAAACCTACCTAACAGCCTACTTCTCTCAACTAGCCACCAGATCCCAGTTATCTGCAAGGAAAATTCTGCAAGCTCTGGGCTTCATGACATCTTGCATTCTACTCATTCCATATGCCAGACGGCATATGAGGAAACTTCAGTGGTACCTAAAAAGCCTTTGGTGTCAACACTCTCAAGGCTTGGAAACTCTTATACCCATGATAGCTTGCCTCAGAAAAGATTTTCTTTGTTGGGCAGCAGGTTGCTCCCACAACAAGGGGACTACCCTTCTTACCCCCCCCCCCGCCACCCATACCTTATACACAGATGCGTCAGATTATGCCTGGGGTGCACATCTGGATGGCAGGTGCATACAGGGCCAGTGGAGCCCACAGCAAATCCATCTGCACATCAACCAAAAAGAAATGATAGCTGTCCAGCACGCCTTGACAGTTTTCAAGCCCCTTCTCTCCACAGGGACTCTCCTGATCAAAACAGACAACACCACTGTGATGTGGTACATCAACAAGCAGGGAGGGACTCACTCCTACCCTCTGTTCAGACTGGCCATGAACCTTTGGCACACAGCCTCTGCCATGCAACTCCACCTCTTAGCACAATTCCTGCCGGGTTCTCTAAACTCTCTGGCAGACCACTTAAGCAGAAATCTTCTGAACCCACACAAGTGGCATCTAGACAAAAGAACTTTCACCCTAATAACTCAGGAGTGGGGCATCCCGATGGTTGACCTCTTTGCCTCCCACACCAACCATTAGCTCATCAGGTTTTGCACCAGGGAGCATCACTGCATGGCTTGAAAAGTGGATGCTGTGTCCTTCCCCTGGGTCAATCTATCGGTCTATGCCTTTCCTCCACTACCTCTCATCCCCAGGGTACTGCTGAAAATAAGGGAGGAAAACCCAAGGACAATTCTTATTGCTCCAGACTGGCCTAGCCAGCACTGGTACCCACAGCCTGTCCCCACTGCCACCATGGCATCTCACTCAGACCCCAACCCTCCTTACCCAGAGGGAAAGAGAATTCATGCATCCCCAATTGCAGACCCTCAATTTGGCAGCTTGGCTTATTCCCTAACCACCAATCAATCTGTCAACCTCAGTAAACAGCCCAGCTTCGGGCCTTAACTTTGTATTGGAAAAGCTCACCCTGCCCCACTTCAAACTAGCATCTTTAGCAGAGCTAGAATTTCTCTCCTGGAAGACAGCTTTCCTTCTGGCCATCATTTCAGCCAGAAGGGTCACTGAGCTGCAAGCACTCATGGCTGTGGAGCCCTTCATCATCTTCCATGCTGACAGGGTCTCCCTCAGAACTAACCTACCCAAAGTGGTGTCCATTGTGGCTCTCAACCAATCTATTCATTTGCCCACCTGTTTCCCTAACCCACAGAACAAGGGGAAGAGGATTCTGCACTCTCTAGATGTGCACAGACAGCTCAGATTCTATCTAGACAGGACGAAATCCTTCAGTAAGTCTGATCAATTGCTGGTTAGCTTTGCTGCAGGGGCAGAGGGCAAAGCCATCTCCAAACAAACAATTTCCAAATGGATAGCACACTGCATATATTTCTGTTACAAGACACATGGAAAGCCTCCCCCTAAGGGGGTCAGGACTCACTCCACCAGAGGAGCCTCCACCTCTGCAGCTTTCCTCAGAAGGGTCCCCACCAGGGACATCCTGGAGGCTGCCACCTGGACATCTGTTTACACTTTCACCAAACACTACCACATGCCTATCATCTCCAAATCCAGGGCAGGGTTTGCCTCTGCAGTCTTGCAGGGTATCCTAGCTAGCCCCTAGTTTCCTTGACTGCCTCCACCCTTTTCCTCAGCTTTGGGAATCAACCCAAATGTGATGACTGCAACAGTGAAACACGAAGAACATAGTACAGTTGTGTACACTTACCATAAATGTAGATGTTCGAGTGTATTCACTGTTGCAGATTTCCCTTCCTCCACCCCCCCTCTTCTTTCCCTCCTTACAAGGGACATTTTGGTATTTACTTTCTACTTGTGTGGTTCTTCCACCAGAACCTGGCTCCCACTTGGGGGCTCCTGACAGGGCAAGAAAAACTGATATAATGGCATCGGCTGCCTTGCTTTATACTACTGACAACCTGATGTCAGTCCTGAAGGAACAGTAACCAACGCAGAAATACTAAGCCTCTGGTATTCGGGCCGGCTGAGGGCTACCCTGGCAGGGATAACCCAAATGTGATGACTGCAACAGTGAATAGACTCGAACATCTACATTTATGGTAAGTTTACACAGCTGTATTTTATGCCTGTCAGTCTCACTACCCTCATCTGTATAGCTCTGGAATGAAGTGTTGTAGGAATAATCTACATTGTCTAGACTTTCACTGTTTTGTTAAATTGTTCTTTGTTAGGATTGCTAGCTTCCTCAGAAAACATATGAAAGCCCTAGATGAAGAACACAGCTTGTCTGGAATTAGGTAAAACATTTGCTACCATTCCACTCTCTGGCATCATACCGAAGTTGTCCCAGGTAAACATCATCCTTTTTGTAGTTCGCTGGATTACTAAGTTACTATCAAACAAAACATGCTTGATCAGAAAAAGGCACCCTCCAAAAATTAAAATGTAGCTAATGAAATCCTCTAGGTTCTTTCCTTGGGGATGTTCTCTTTCGAATCTATTTCACTGATGTAGAGTCAGATGCTATTAACTTTCTGCTGTCTAAAGTTGCAGACAGTTACACTCTAGTGGCCTTCCTATTGTCCCCATAAAAATTCACTGGTAATGCTGCAAGGCTTTTGTCTCACTCTAAATGTAAATATATGCGGTATAGTCATCCTTTTGGTAAAAATCCATGTGTCCTTGCACATTATGACATAAATGGAATTCAGCTTAAGAGTGATGTGGAATATTGGAGGTTGCATAGCTAATGAGCTGTCCTTTAACCAGCATATCTCCATTGTCAGAAAATTATTCTACCTTTCTAATCTCATCTGCCTTTGGTTCTCACCTGGGTCCCAGACCATCCTAATTTCCCTTTACTCTACCCTTATTCACTTTATTATAGGATTCGAGTGCGCCATTTGCCATGCATAGCTTTAGATCTCTCTCCAAGCTAGAAAGAGCCATTGTTTTATAACAAACACATCATATCTTTGCAGAACTACTCTTATTTAATGAGACTAAAAGCCTTGTATTTTTCTGTGGCCTATAGACTTCTGTATGGTGATCTGTGCCTTGTCTTCTGAGCTATTTCAAATTCCATTTCCTTGAAAAGAATTACACTTCAGTTAACACCCATACCAAATTCCAAGTTCTATGCTAACATATCAACAAGCCCCAATTCTGAATTAATTTCATCACCAACACCTCCTGTTCCTATGTAACAGACTTCTTTTATATAGTAAACAGTGTAAAATCCTATAAACATTCACATTTAATTAGATTTGTGCATCATGATCTGGTAAATCCATCAAAGGAGTCACAGGATAAAATTTTCTAACTATGCCAATCACATCTCAATCCTCCCTTTTCCTTCTGTCTCTCTTTTTTTTGTCCAACTTTTCCCTGTTTCCCTTCCAAGTTGAAAATATTCTTGCTGTAATTCCCAGATTAACTTTACCTCCTGCCCTAGCTTCTGAACTGTTACTTCACCTTCAGGTATTCTTCTTTTGCACTTTTGACTAAGCCTTCAGTGATTGACATACCACTGATGTGGTATAAACCTATGAACTGTATATTTAAAAACAATAAAATCAATTGCTGCGCAGCCTTTCCCAGCCCATCCCATTTCATTGTTTTTGTACATCCCTCTAGATAACTGGAAGTCTTATAGGCATGGTTTCATGGTTGCTGTAGACTCCGTCATATCTAACAAAATTATGCACATAAATGACAGTCTTTAAAATAGTAATTACTTTCTGACATGTCTAAATTATGGTGCCATTTTGCATTTGCAGCCAGTCTCATCTCTGCATTCCAATCCCATGTGTAAATATGGCCCATTTTGATTTGCATAGGTGTTAACATTTGCTTTTTTTGATCTGCCCTTGTCTATATTGGTCTCTATGGTGTATTTCGGTCCATTATTTCTCACAAAAGAGCAAACAAGTCACATTGATTGCTTCATACAAAAGCTCTATAAAGATTTCAGCACATTAACCAATCGGCTTCCCAGAAAACAGATTACAGCAGCAGGCATACATACAACAGATCTAGGATGAAGAGGTCCATCTTCATTAACAGCAATATTAAAGCTGTACGCGTTTAGTAGTTCAGCATTTGAAACTTTTCTAGGCTACGCCTTCCCCCCTTTTCCCATAATGCTCTGAAAACTAGCTTCCTGTCCATTTCTATTTTGCCATTATTTGAGTCAGCATCGGAGAACTAATCTCAGACTACGTCAGTCAAGAATTTTCTTATTTTGTGATAAAAAAAATTGCAGCTTATGCTGAAGTCTATTTTACTTTTATTTATTTATTTTATTTTTACTTATTTATTCATTCTTTGTTGAAGGGCGTCCGCAGTGGTGCAGCGGTTAGCATTGTCACCTCACAGCAAGAGGTTCTCCAGTTCGATCCTCGGCTGGGGTGCCTTTTGTGTGGAGTCTGCATGTCTTCCCTGTGGTTGCGTGGGTTTCCTCCTGGTGCTCCGGTTCCTCCCACATCCCAAAGACATGCTGTAGGTGGATTGGACACTCTAAATTGGCCCTAGGTGTGAGTGAGTGCGTGTGTGTGCCTTCTGCGGAAGGTTGGGCGCCGGGCTGGCAACTTGACACTGTAAAAACTCCACTGCCAATCATCAGCAGACAGGTGATCTGCTGTGGCAACACCTAAACAGGAAAAAGCCAAAAGAAGAAGAAGAAGTAGAATTAATTCTCTGTTGACTGGGTTAGTCCCTCTAGGATAATGTCCTTTTTTTCAGGGGGGAGACAGTAGGGGGTATTTATACTGATTAGGGGACATTTGTGGCTAGGGACTGGGAAACTTCCACCTTACTCTTTTTTGGTAATTACCATGGGATCTTTTATAGCCACTTGAACTACTACCAATTCGGGCAGAGTTCATTCTTTGAATCTGGTTAACTTTCAGGTGAGACCATTGTTATTTATGTCTTGTTCAGGACAGTTTTCAAATTTATTTACTGCCTTTCCTCAAGATATATTTTTTTACACTTTGCTCTTTATGTTCTACTTTATTGCTGCTGTGCTGTTACTTTTATTGTCGTTGCTTGGTTTTACTTATTAGCTACTACAGTGTGTAATGTTTACTGAATTTCAACAGTTGATTATGGGTACCATGGTGTTTAAGTGCAAATGTGTGCTTATTGTTTAGGTGAAGAGCACTGTACTTTTTTGTAGATCTGTAAATCATTTACCCCTTCAGCAGTCAGAGGCAGGAAAAATAAATCACTGATGCCCTGATGGAAAGCAGTGTTGCAACATTCCAAACAGATGAGTTTTTGCCACTGACATTTGGCTGGGATACCAAGGCCTTAACCTTCCCAGAGGCATACATCTGATTTATGACCTCTGCCAATGAATGTACCTATCAGTCTGATCTTTGTATGGTCATTTGTACTGTAAGCCTTCTCGGATTCAGATAAGTGCCCTATTGGAGAACTTTTCATCTTGTTTAAACTGCTTTGCTGTGATTTTGTTAGATATCTGCTATGACAGGTATGTGTGAGTCTGGTAGGAAGATACCCTATAAAGATCTCCATATCCAGTGTCTTTTCTGCTTAGGTGCAGAGCACAACTTTAAATCTTGTTCTATCTGCCAGTCTTGAATTACCTAAGACTTTGCAATCCCATTTGTAATCACTGAACAAGTTCTTAGAGACCCAATGACCAAAGCATTTGGCCCAGTCTAAAATGGTGCATCCTTCCTCACCTGACATACTTTCTACTCCAAAGAAAAAAATCAAAAGGCCTATGCCTGAGATTCAGTCTACCTAGTCTGATTCCAGCGTACCTATGGAGGTTACAGAACCCACGGTACACCTGACTGTTCATCAGACTCCGTCTATCGTGACCCTGTTGGGAGTTGTTATGGCGTTAGAGGACCACATGTCCAAAGAGACTGTCACTGTAGCGGAGAAGGGGGGAAATGCAGATAATTATCCCAAATGGCCCAGAATCCATTCCACAGATTTTAGTACAGACAGAGATCCCTAGAAAACTGATTGAGGTACATCAGGGATTGTAAACTCTGTAATTGGTTCAGGTGGACAGTACCCAAGAAAAAGCAACAAAAGATTGTGCGTTTCCTCTTCTCCTCCCTGTGGGGAGGAGGAGTGAATGGATTTCTCTCATGGCCTGCTCAAGACCATTGTGGCCTTTAAGCCACTTTCTTTTTTAGCTTCTTTCCCCTTCCTCTGGCGATGAAGAGGAGGCCTCAGATTCTGATGACCACTCCTTAACTTACTCCTCTCAAATTCACTCTCCAGGGCAGATACCCTCTGATGATGAGGACTCCCTTTCACCTGACTCCCCTGTGGAAGCATGTCCTTCAAAGAGACCATTGTAATATGATGGAACATTTTGAATGGGAGTCTAAACATATCTGTGATGTTCAGAAAAGATACTACAGCCTGTTAGAAGTGGGCACCCCAGCCCCTTCATCTGTCCCTCCAGTCCTGGAAACCTTCCTGGATGCGCTTGCATCCACATCCTCTGCTCCAGCCCCAACTCCCAAAAGACCTGTCCAATTTCCACATGAACTCAAATTTCTTTTTAGAATTCTGTAGCTGACCCATCTCTTTATCTTCGGAGAAACCATTGAAGCTCATGCTTAATGTTAAATGCTCTACCCTCAGATAAGGACAGCAGGTCCATTGTTAATTGAGGGACAAATGTCTGTATTTCATCTACCCTAGCTTTCAGGGCCATTAATTAACAGACCCAGGTGACTAAATACTTTCTGTGTATCCATAGCAATCTAAACAAGGCTAGTGTTGACATGTTGTGTGTGGACTCCAAACAGCATTTTTTTTTTTTTTTAATTAAACACAAAACATCTTCATTGATTCATCACTTATGACAGGCAAACATATATGTATATAAATGAAAACAAACCATACTGACATATTTTCAGTTGCAAACATCATACATCACTTATAATCTTCTACACATTATCACTTTAACCTTACATACCTTATTGAATTCATGCCTTCCCTTAAACTTCATTCCTCCTCCAAAAATATTATTCTGCATGTATTCTTCCCACAGTTCCCATTTTTTTCTATGTAATTTACTCCTACTCTTTTCTAAAGATCCCACTTCCAATTCTTTTATCTCTGGTACTATATTCACTACTTCTAGTATGGTTGGCTTAGACTTTGATTTCCATTTTCTAGTAATTGCTTTTTTGGTAGCCACCAGAATTAAACTCAGCAATGCCTTACTGTGTCTAGGCAATTCTGATTTTGTATCACAGCTCAAAAAATCATTTCCTTAGTTACCCAGTAACCCAGTATTTGTGACAGAGTAGTCTGCAGGACATTTTTAAAGTCTGCCAACTCATTACACTCCCAAAAATATATTCCCAAATACCTTTTTCTTCCCTGTCACACCTCCAACATTGCGATCTTGCTGAGGAAAAATTATTGGAGTCTGCTTGGGGATATAAAAGTACCTATGCAAACACTTCCAAGCAAAGATCCTAAATCTGCTAAACTATGTTGCATATTTGGGAGACATAGATATATCCTCCCATTGTTTCTTTGTGAATTGCTTATCCAGTCGCTCTTCCCAATTCTTTATAACCTCCTGTGATATATTCCTATAGTTATCATGCACTATTTTATATACCCTACTAATTACCTTTTTTTTAACAGTGGCTTCTGTTCTAGATTCTGCTGAAAACTCTACCAGTGCTGGTCTTTCACTTAGGATCCCCTATTCTTTTGTCTTTTTCCTATACTCTGACATCAATCCTTGATAGGGAAGACGGTCTCTTGCCTGTAGTCCAAATGAATTTTTGGCCTCTTCCCATTCTCTTACCTTTCCCTCTCTGTTTGCTCCCAAAACTTTGGTTCCTTTGCCAGTTTTCTCTGGTAAATTCCAGCCCCTCCTTGCCTATTCTCTGTATCCCTAATTGCAGTAATCTGTGTCAGCAGAATCTGCTTTCTCCATTCCCATGATAGCTTAATTCTTAAAATACTTTCTGTTACTTTATGAATGTAATATTCTGCATGGTTATTGTTTAATCTCTTTAAGGATCTGCATCCAAAATCCCAGTCTCGATTTCTTGAGGTTCCCCCGTTTCATCATCATCCCTTTCGACTTTGAATTATAGCTTTCTGCTTGTGCTGTGTATTGGAGCCTTAACTGTGCAGCTCTGAAATACCCTGTCAAATCAGGTAATCTCAGACCACCTTGTTGTCTTGGAAGGATCAACTGATCCCACATGACTCTTGCCCTCTTCCCCTCCCAGATAAAATCTTTCAATTCTTTAGTAATTGCTATCCACAATGTCTCCTCTGGTTGTTAAAAAACATGCCTGACCTGTGTATAAAACTAAGGGAACTAAAAACAAATTCGCTGTTTGTATCTAGCTATCTATATCCATAAAACAGAGTTTCTACTGTCTCAGTTTTTGTATTATCTTTTGTTTAGTCTCTTCCCACATATCCTAAGCTGCCAAAACTGAATCCTTTTTAATCCATACTCATAAGTACTTCATTTTATCGTATCCTCAAAAATATAGAAATTTCTGAAACAATTTGTGTGTGGGTATATAGTTTACAACTATTGCCTTTGTTTTATCTTCATTAATTTTGTATCCCGAAAAGACTTGAAACTGTCTCAGAATGTTCCACAACAATGAAATGTCCTTTTCTGGTTTTGTCAGGTGTAAAATAATATCATCTGTAAATAAATGCAAATTTTCTTGACTCCCTTACCAATTACATCCTTATGTTCTGAGTCCTCTATTTTCTTTGCTGAAAGTTCTAAATATAATGCAAATAACAAAGAGAAAGAGGACACACATGCCTGCTTCCTCTGCTCAAGCATAACTTATTAGAGAGAAACCACTTTTATTTTTGCCTCCAATCCCTCATATATCCTACTAATCATTATTATTTAATTTTACCAGAGGTATTCTGCCTTCTCATTCTTGACTGCATTGTTTTTTTTCTACTGTTTAGTTGGAAGCCTGATAAATAATCTGCCTTTTGCTGCCTGTATTTTTTTCCAAGTGCTGAGATTTACATTATGGTATAGGTTGCTCACATGCATTTTTTTCTTTGCTGTACAGAGCTGCTTCAGAAATTTGAACATCTAACTGTGCTTTTGTTTTCTTTTACTTCTTCAGGCTTTTAAATAATATTGTCATCATTTTGGAGAGCATCTTGGTTATGATATAATCTGTAAGTGCTGAGTTTTCCACTTCATTGTTCATCAAATATTTTAATAATTTCTGTATAAGCACATTTGGTTTGTAGCCTTATCTTCTTGCTGTACTGATTATTGCCACTGCTTTCATTTTATATATACACATGTGTGTATGTGTGTGTGTCTGTGTGTGTGTGTGTGTGTATATGCATATATATATATATATATATATATATATATATATATATATATATATATATAAATACACACACACACAAAATGTGTGCCTATGTATGTACCTCTACTTCATAAAGGCACTCAGTATATCTTTCAGTTAATGATGGTCATAAACTCAAAAAATAGTGTGTGTAGTGCTTATGTTTGTTGTTAAGAAAAAAGCATTAGTGTTGGCAGATTTCTGTCCATTAAGCAATCAGTCAACTTATAACTATGTAGAGTTTATTTATTTTTTATTTTATTTAACATTTGTTAACTGGGAAAGTCTGACTTAGAATGAAGCCAATTTTCAGCGAAGGGTGGCCCGGGGAGAAACACTCCAGATGCATGTCTTTGTAACATGGGAGGAAACAGGAGCACCCGGAGGAAATGCACATGAACGCAGGGAGGACATGCAGATTCCACGCAGAAGGCACCCCAGCCAAGAATCGAGCTGGAATACCTTTTGCTGTGATGCGACAACGCTACCTCTGCACCACTGCGCCATCTAGAGTTTTGTCTGTATTCATCATTAGTTGTGCATGGGGTCCTTGCTGCTTTTGCCATTAGTTTGGCCATTTCTTCCCACTGTATAGTTAGGATTAGTCTTGGTTAATGTAGCCACAAAATATCAGGATAATTAAGTCTGTGTGCTGACAGCATGCTGTAATTTATAACTGTAACATTTTTTCTTGCTTTGTGTGTGTGTGTCTGTGTGTGCATATGCGAGAGTGAGTTTGGGGGGGCACTGACTTTGTTCTTATATGGAGCAGATTGAAATGTGTTCATACTGCTATTGTTCACTCAGATAACCATCATATTGCCTACACCAGTTTTGTTGTGGGTTAAAGCCCTGATTAGGGCTCAGGTGACGTAAATTTGAACAATGGCTCAGGAGTCCCACAGTGAAGGCAGGGAAGATGGGCATGCCCATCATGGGGGTGGGGAGAGGGGCCAATATTTGGGGATATTTCTTTGGTTTGAATTGTGTGATGGAGACTGGATGAACAGCCGCATGGTGCTATCTGTAGGTGGGCAAGGCAGTCGTGCAGATATGTTCCCCTTGTGGAAGTGAAAAGCAGTCCAGAACTGGCAGCTGTTATGTGCCACACATGTAGAGGGTGTTATTGTGCATACGGAAGTTATAGGAGGAAACACTGCTCATTAGCAGTATGACACTGCCACAGGTGCCTCAGTCTCCTCACTGACCCTGAACATGGGGTAGCTAAGTTGAGTTTGGAAGACAAAGCAGATGATGACAGGCCCTTGGAGCAGCTGTTGATCAGCTGTGGGAAGCCACAAAGAGGTGAAAAAAATGGTTCGTCTGTTGAAGTTACTAGACCCATTGCAGCTGGTCAGTCACTATGCCTTTGAGGTACTTTTGCCAGCAAGTAGAAATATATGGCTATGAAGTATTTCCTACATGTTAGTGGGGGTGGGTGGCTGGATGTGTTTTAGATGAATGGGTGTGCCAGTGCTATTTCTGCTGCAGTGCATTACTATGCCCTGTTTATTTTCCTAATGCCGACTCTGGGTTACCTTAATCTTGCTATCAGGATAGTCAGTGTGCATCTGAGTTACAGCTATTAACATGCATGGTCTACTACGTAATTATAACCAGTGCTCTGCCGGATCTATATTAGATGAACAAAAGTTCATCTTAGCGAACGCTCATATGAGCGAAAATCCAGGAACTCGAAACTGCAGTTGTGGGGGGCTGCCCCCCACACCCCTCGCTAAATATATATTCCAACTCTGAGATCACACTACAGTGAGGAAAGGGCAAATATTCCCATCCTCACAATTGCGTTTTCGAGTTCCGCAATTTTCGCTCATGTGAGCGTTCGCTAAGATGAACTTTTGTTATCTAATATAGACCCTGCTCTGCCTGCACTTCCTTGTGTGTATGTGAGAGATGGGGGTGGATTGCTGACTTTATTAGTATTTCCAGCAAGCTGAAATGCTTTTTTCTCATAAATGGCTAGTAAAATCAGGGTCTGTTCTACAGCTGGAGAGTCACTGAGCCTTTGAATTGACGCTGCCAAGTAGAAATTGCATAGCTTTATGGATCATTGCTTGCATTTCATTGTTGTGTATGTGGGAGGGGTCCCACTACTTTTGCTTTCAGTATGCTGCTGTACATTAATTTGGGCATTTATTTTCCCCACTTTGCAGTTAGGTCTACCTGAACAGTCAACATGCCTTAGAGCTACAGCTAACAATATGTTGTAGCACATTACTAGAGAATGTTACCCTTGCATTTCCTTGTATTGGTGTACACGTGCTGGGTGCCACTTGCTTTATTATGTGTTGTAAACTCAAATGCACTTTTTCAAATGGCCATTCCATCGGGATTAACAGATTCACTGTAGCTGGACAGTCACTGTATTGTGGGGATTCTCCTGCAAGTTGAAATACATAATTATATGGAGTATTTGTTTCATTTTTGTTTTTGTACTGGACCCATGCTGCTGTTGTCAGCATGTCATAGTGCAGCCTGTTCTTCTTCCCTTTACCCAGTCAAGATTCTCACAGACCTGCTCTCTGCACAGACAGTGTACCTTAGACTTTAATCTGGCAGTATGCTGTAATCAGGGTCAGCTGCTGTTGTTGGCCTACAGGGCTGCAGCTCCTCCAAATGTGCAAGTGAAAAACACATTTTTAAATCAACATTGTGTTTTGTTATTTTCCCACTGGCAGCAGTGTACTAAATATCTTTATCTCATTGACAGCACTTGTATTTCTCACACTGGCTGCAGTCCACAATCTGATGCGTTGAACCTCAGTGTGATGTGTGTTTTAAAACAGTGTAATAGACAAGCTGTTTCCTCCCACTGATGATCAGGTTCTTATGCCTACTGTCATTTCTTACTTAAAGTTGCGTCTTATGGGTGTTGGTTGGGTTGTGAAACATTGTAGCCTTTAAAGAAGTAAGTATTATGAGTAGCATTAAATGTCACCATGCCAGTTTCAGCAGCAGAAAAAGCTTTGATTCCTTCCAGACACAGTACATATGTACATTATCATGCATGCTTGTGAAGGACTTCTGCATATTATGTGGCTTATTGCCATACGCGTCTGAAAGATGAAACCCCAGTCTGTAAATTGCTAAAGACTTCAAAACTTTGTAAATGTGGGTGGGCTAGAATACTTTTTTTTTCACTTGAGCAAAATACAAAAGCACAGCATACAACTGACTATATGTAAAGCACTGAGTCTATTGGAGAAGACATATTTAACAATTTTATTTTTGTATAGAAATTATTTGAAATAGTATCACCACTGTGGCTATAATTTTCATACTTAATCTGCTTAAAATTCTTATGAACAGAGAGTATGTATAAAATGTTAGCAATTTAAAAATGGTTACTTGAAAATATATTTCTGTTTAAGATCGTTTTCATTGTTTATCACATGAAGAACTTAATAGATTATTGTTTTATTTCTTTAGCATCTTCACTGCAGTTTAAAAGAAAGTATTGATATCCTTCCTTATCACTGTTGCAGTATTTTTTACTTCTGGTATATCCTACTGCTGATAGTTAAACATCCACCCTGCATATCATAGCCTTTACATTTTCTGGGCGCCATAGATTAGATGCATATCCTACATGTAAGGAATAAGGTACAGAAGTGATGTACAAGTGCCTAATCTTCAGAACTTGTTTCCTACCAGTCTAAACTCTATGTTTGAATTTGGTATGCAAACCATTCATAGAGTTGGTTCCTCTACCAAGCCTTCTTCAGATAAGTGCCTTTTCTTTTTTTTAACTATTACCTTACTTTACATGTCACCAGGAAAGGAAAATGTAGTACGGAAGACAGATTTCTCATAAAGACAGACATGAACAGTAACTTTTTTGTTTGGGTGCTACCCGTGACGACATGCAGTGTGAGATTTGCCAGGCATTTGTCCCTAAGACACTCCTCAGTCATTTTGTTATCCCTTTCTATTTACTTGTAGAATGAGCAATTGAAGCTTTTGGCTCAAGGTACCATGGCGGAATCCGCCCACCCCATTCTTCAGCCGCCACATAAAAAGAAAGCTAAAAAAGAGCAAACTAATCCTGCTGCTATCCAGCCTTCACCAAATGTCTCCATTGGGTTGAATGAAGACCCTGAGGACCATCAGGTGCAGGTGTCAGCTCCATCTGCTGCAACCCATTTGGAGACTCAACATGGAGATGCCTACCCACATGTTTGCTGAGGCTGTGCCTACATCTGTTGTAGGTGTGGAGGGGGAACCACAGCTGATTATTTCAGAGGGGCCTAGGGGGATTCCCCAAGTTCTTGCCAGGGAAGACGTTCATAGTACCCTCATTGAATCTGAGCATGGGTTTGAAACATTTAGATTTCATAAAGCTGATGTTCCCTTAAAAAAGAAACAGAAAACTAAGCATGTTATGTGACCCTTGTGACTAAGGATCCACACTAAGATGGGATATAAAATTAATTAAGAGAAAACAAAGGCTATAGCTATAAATTATTTAACCACAGAAGAATTGGTTCAGCAATACCCCCATTTATGGGGACAAGATAAGACGAAATATTTAGGTGCATGGATTTAAAAAGACTTCTGTTATGACAGCTAAGGATAAGTGGGAAGAGACTAAACAAAAGATAAAACAAAAACTGAGAAACTGGAAGCTCTTCTTTATGTATATAGACAGCAAGATACAAGCAGTGAAAATGTTTTAGTCCCTTTAGTTTTATGTATAAGTCAGGCATATTTTTATCAGCCAGAGGAGAAGTTGTGGACAGTAATTAATAAAGAGTTGAAGAATTTTATCTGTTAGAGGAAAATACCAAGGGTCAAGTGGAATAAGTTGATCCTTCAAGTAAAACAAGGTAGATTAGGATTACCTAATTTGAAGGGATATTTTAGAGCTACACTGTTAAAGCTCATATACATAAGATGAGCTTCAAAGTGGAAAGGGGTGATTTTGAAGCAAGGGAGAAATTCTCAAAATAAGTAGAGAATGAGGTTTTGGATGCAGACCCTTGAGAATAACAACAGCAAGACAGAATATTATATTCATAAAGCAGCAGAAAGTATTCTAAGAATTAAGCCAACACAAGAATGAAGGAAGAAGGGGGAGTCTGACAATAAGGGTGACGGCAGTTAAGTATACAGGGAATAGGCAAGAGGGGGTGGAAGTTACTGGGGAAAATTGACAAAGGTAACAAGATTTTGGAAGCAAATATCTAGAGAGGGAACAGTAATAATGGAAGAAGCCAAGAAGACATTTGGACTGCAGTTTAGAGACTGCCTAGCCTATCAAGAATTGATATCTGAATATAGGGAAAGAGAAAGGGATGGGGGAGTCCTAAGTGAAAAGTCTTCTCTAGTAGAGTTTTTAATTGAATCTAGAACAGACGCTGCTGTTAAAAAAGGGATAATTATTTTGGCATATAAAATATGGCACAATAACTATAAGACTCAATCAGAGGATTTTAAAAAAAGATTGGAAAGAGAGATTGGATAAGCAGTTCAAAGCGACTGGATATGCAGTTCACAAGGAAGCAAGGGGAGAACTTGTATATGGCTCTCAAATATGCAACAAAGTCTAGAAGATTTAGGATTTTTGCTTGGAAGTGTTTGCATTGGTGTTTTTATACCAAAGCAGACTCCAAAGCGTTTTTCCTTCAGTAGTTCGCAAATGTTGGAGGTGTAATGGGGAAGAAAGAGGTAACTGGAGACACATGTTTTGAGAGTGTAAGGAGTTGGTTGACATTTAAAATTCCCTACATAGTACTCTGTCAGAAATATTGAGTTAGCAAATGAGTGCAAGTAAGTAATTTTTTACAGGTGGGGGTACAGGATCTGAATTGCCTAGACATAGCAAGACCATTTTAAGTTTCATTCTGGTGGTTGTCGAAAATGCAATTACTAGAGAATGGAAATCAAAGTCAAAACCAACCCTATTTGAAGTATTGAATATTGTACAGAGATAAATTAACTGGAAGTGGGATTTTTAGAGTAGGGTAAGAGCAAATTACATAGAGTAAAAATGGAAATTGTGGCAACAGTACATGCAGAATAATATTTCGGAGGAGGATGAAGTTTAAAGACAAGCAGAAATTGATGATTTTATTTAATGTTGAATTGATGATAAATATACAAAAAAATATAAATATATGTGATGTATAATGTTTGCAACTGGAAATATGTTTTGTTTTATTTTATATAAATGTGTGCCTGTGTCTTAAGTGATAATTCAATCAAGGTGTTAAAAATTAATAATAATAATAATAATAATAATAAAAAGAATGGTTAGTTCTAGCACTGCCCATCCTCTGGAGTATCTGGTTCTTCTCTTGCCTTGACTCGAGCTCCATTGATGGATTCACCAGATTTCCCTAAATCCAGGTCTGTCTTTTCAGGTTCCTCGCCTCATGAGCTGTACATGGTTACTTTTGGTAATTATTGGAGATCCTGCAACAACCTAAAAGTCTTTGGTCCCAATAGTTACTGGCAGACCATATCAACATCAAGGAAATGAGTTTTCTAATTCTAGCTCTCCAGGTTTTTTATTTCCTTTGGGTTCCAGGTCCTCTAAAGGTTTTTGCAGACAATACCATAGTCATCTTACCTTCTTTTCAGACTGACTCTTCATGCTTAAGATTTTGTAGTCCACTATCATGTGGTTCTTCAGGATGTCTACATTCCTACAGAGCATAGTCTGGTGGCAGACTGTTTGAGCGGGTCTTTGATAAACCCTCACAAATGAATGCTTCACAGGGAGATGTTTCTGGACATACATCAGTGTGGTATTCAAGTAGATCTTATTGGCTCTCCTCTTAACAGACAACTTCGACAGTTCTGTTCGAGTAACCAGTCCTCTGGCTTGGAAAATGGATGTCATGTCTTTTTCTTGGAAGAGAATGTTTATGTATGCCTATCCCCCTCTTCCTGTACTACCAAAGTTCCTGCACAAGATCATGTGGAACCCACCCAGATTCATGTTGGTGACTCCCTTTTTGCCCAGACAGCACTGGACAGCACTGGTTCCCCCTTCTTTTTCATGTGGCCAAGGGCAATCATCACAAATTACCTCACTGGATGGATCTTTTCTCACAAGATGAGGGATCTCTCAATCACCCTCGCTTGTCCAGCATTCACTTGACAGTTTGGCTGGTAGGGTTTTGATTCCTTTTAGGCACCAATTTTCCGAGGGCTTGCGTCAAGTTTTTCAAGGAGGCCAGAAAACCCACTACTAGAAAGTCATATGTGACTAATTGGAAGAGATTTTCTATTTGGTGTCTCATACATGATCTGGACACTTTTCTGTGGGGATTTCTACAGTCCTTTCTTATTTGTGTGAGTTGCTCAATTCTGGTTTTGGCATATGCATCTGTTAAAGTTTGTTTGTCAGCCATTTCTGCTTGTCTGCTTCTGAATCCAATTTTGACTTCTAATTTTGAAGTAAAACAATTTTTAAAAGGCGTCCTTCATATATGACCTCCAAGAAAGCCTATTTCTCCTTCTTGGGACCTTAATTTTGTTCTTGAGAAATTGACCTGATCCCCTTTCGAGTCTGCAGTTTCTTCTTCCTTACATTATACTTAGAAGACTGTATTGTTGATGGCTCTTACTTCTGCCAAGATGGTCTCTAAAGTTCAAGAACTCATGGCAGTTCCAACTGTTTTTGTTATTTTTTTCCTCAGGGATAGGATGTCTCTTCCTACCAGTCCTTCTTTTATGCCCAAGGTAGTTAATGATTTGTCCTTGAATCTGTCCATTCACCTTACCTCTTTTTCCCTTCTCCACAAAATCCTAATAAGAGGGTTCTTTTCATCTTGGAATTACATAGACAGCTGAAATATTACTTGTTTAAGACAAAACATATCAGGAAATCTGAGCAGCTTTTTGTTTCCTTTCATGCCAGGAAATTAGGTTTGGCTGTATCTAAGCAAACTGTCTCCTCCTGGATTTCTAGGAACATTTCTTTTTGCTTTTCTTTTCATGGTAAGCAGCCTTCCTCTTCTGTTCATCCTCATTCTACCAGGGTAGTGGCCTGTTTTGGTGCTTTTTATTAAGGGTCTGGATACTAGAGCCATCTTGGTATCTGTTAGTTGGTTTTCTGTTCAGACTTTCACCAAACAGTACAAGTTGGATATCATTTCTGGTGCCAAGGTAGGTTTTAGCAGTGCCATCCTTCATGGTTTTTGGAGGGCTGTTCTGTGGCTTCCTTCTTCCATACTTTACAGTAGCGTTTGTACTCCTCCTGGAGTAAAGACTACTGCAACAGTGATAAGGAAAGACATAGTAGAGTTGTGCTCAGTGTAGCAATATTCTGGCCCTCCCTCCTACCCTTGTTACTTCTGTTGTTTTCCTTCTGGCCGAGGAGTCTTTCTTTTATTGTCTTCTTCCCTTCCTGGATGTACATGTTATTACTTTCCTCTGGGGTTGCTCTAGTTCTTCTGCGGCACTTCATTTCTGAGGATTAGGCGCTCATGTGTTACATATGTACCTTATGCCTTGCACATAGGACATACGTTTGATGTAATGTGCTCGGAAGATGTAAAGGCTTCGGTATGCTGGGTGGATGTTTAGCTGTCCTCAGCAGGATTTCCCAGGAGTAAAGAATACTGCAACAGTGAGAAGTATGACTTTACTGTTATGTTAGATCTTCCACAGCTGTACTACTTTCAGTGAAATTATTCAGCTCACATATTTCTGATTTGAATTCTGTCTGCCCAGAAATGTTCTTTGTGTTTTAGCAAGCACAGCATACATGAACAGCATGTAAATATTTATCGTGAATAGTTATATGCGTACATTACATGTATATCTGGCTTTAAATATTTAAGCCATGATTCTGTGGGAAAATCTTTTTCATCTTAACCTGAATATGATACCCTAATAGTGAAAGTGACAGTAACAGACTCATGTATTTCAGTTATGGCAAGTTTCTAAGAGCAAGGGTGGAACTAGCAAGTGCTTATTTCAGTGGAAAAAAAGTCATTTCTCTGTCATCTTTCCCATGATTTTCATAGTTGCAATCATAACTTCCACAGTTATCTTCATGCATGATGTTTAGTGCCTCATCTTTTAAAACAGTGCCTTTTTGCAAAAGCAGCTAATGTATAATATATTAGGATATTCAATCTCACAAATAACCAAAGTAATAAAGATAAATCTACATTTGCTGCTGCCGTAAAATGACTTGTTCACATAATCATTTATCATGATTTATATGTGGGTTTTATTTATTTCATGTATTTATTTATTTAGTTTTTGTTAACATTGTCTGGAGTGTTTCTCCTCGGGCCTCCACTGAAAATGGGTTCTGTCCCAGTCGGATTTTCCCAGTAAACAAATGTAGAATAAAATAAATAAATAAAAATAAAATAAATTGAGGAACATTGATCAACTCTGACCATTTGCAGGCTTAGCCAAGGCTACATACATAGTAACAGCAGTAAAGTAAGATTGAAGATATAACAAAATTAGCAGCATAACATATGTATGTGCAATGAAGCATATAAATAAATTTACAAGAAGCTTTACAAAGAAGTAAGATTAGGAGAATAATGTGCTTAATAAAGGTGTCGTAGGGGTGGTGCAGGTGGTCCATATAGAAAGTAGAGAGGCGGTTTATTCATGTGTGTTTGGGAGTTCAGGTAGAGAAAAGAGCAGACGTTATAGAATACTGTGAACTGTAGTAGAAGTGGGGGATAGAAAGATAAGAGGGATAGGACAGTTGGGAAGCAGGAAGTATGAGATTATACTTTGTAGAGGATAGGTGATCAAGTAGCCTAGGTTTGGGATGAGTGTGCAAGCATGGAAGTTAGGTGATATGGCTTCTGTTCAGACATGTATATTTATACTGTCCTATTAGGTAGTGTTTGCAATAAGGTCTAAGCTGTTTGGACTCTGATTCCATTAAGGTCAGGAAGTGATAGTTGTCACAGTTCAGGGCAAGAACAGCAAAGCTGTGGTCCGCGGAATGAAATGTAGTGGATGGAGTTACGAGAACTGGGAATTAATGGATTGACTTCTTAGGTTAGATGCAATAAGTCTCATGTTTAGAGGGAGTGGTGTGTCTGGTGTAGAAGTTTGAAGAGATGGGAGCCAAGAAAGATATTAGCTTTTCCTTTAATGGTTCATAGGTAGGTACTAGGCTATCGGCCCTGGGCCCTATATAAGCCTAGCCAAAAAGGTTCCCTGGCTTTCGCCACCCAAGAAAATTATTTTCCTGTGTCCCTGTCAAGCAGTGCCGCAGAAGTGATCCCCAGGGTGAATTTTCTATTTCCCATTCAGTCGTCAAGATTTTTCTTAAAGAGGGCCAATATGCCTTTTCCAAGGTGTTGCGGTGATGGTCACGCAGTGGGCAGTTTGTGAAGGAACAGTAGCTTTTATTACAAAGAGATTATAGGGTGGTAGTGCTTTTTTTGTAAGACAGTGATGAATAGAGATCAGTCATATTCTAGTTGTGCAAACAGACACATTTGCCTAAGGCTGCTCTAGCAGGTCATAAGAGGAAATGAAATACCTTCTGGGCCCAGAAAAGGAGGTAACTGACTTTATATCTGTCTTGGGTTACAAACTTGATTCCTGATAACTCACATATTCGTTTACTGCTGGTTCATTTATCCACAGTGGTTACAGTGTGTAATATAATACATGTGACTGTTTTCAGCATATCAGTCCATTGACACTTCTGTTACTTGCATTCAACCTTTTACCTTGAGAATTAATGACAAAGCAAAATAATAATTAGGGAAACAACCTCAAATTAGGAGCACTTTCTAAATACTGGTACTGGTACTGTTCACTTAGAAAGTTGATAGAAAAAGAGGATGCAACTTAACATGCTTTTCTGAAGTAAAAGTAGCATATCATTTTAATGATTATCAGTATTTATTAATTGTAATCCACCATTTTGTGTTAAGAAAAAAATACAGTTTTAGGAAGGGTGGAGAAAAAAAAATTTAGCCAAAATTAGGGACATCTCTAAAGTTGGGGACATTTGTAAGTTCTTGCTGTCTGCTGTGTTAATTAATATTTGATGAGTTTTTAAAGATATGTGGCAGTGGGTCGCTTGAAAGTCAGAGTTTTGAACAGTTGCCATGATTGTATTGCAGGCACCCTTGATTAACATTGAGTACTGTCATAGATGTTGACATGCATGCTTGATGAGCTGCTTGACTGAGAGCAAGGTAAAAGCAATGTTGCAAAGAGTTTATCAACTCAAAGTGAAGGCAGGCGATGTGCTGTAGTGGCTGCAGTTCTGGATCGCATCTGGTATATGCTGTCAGCAGTGGAAACCATGACTACAAATCAAGTGCAGCACACAAGAGAGGAGTTCATCGAGGACTTAGCCTATATGTCTCAAGAGCTGAATGCAGCCAGCTGTTCCATCCCAGACAGTTGTTATGTGAATGTTACTCAAAGCTCTGAGAATAAATCATGGTCTGTGTCTCCACTATACTACTGTGGTGAACCAGCATCAGGCACTAAGTGATATAGCACTCTGTATGGTGTCTGTTTAGCTATTTGTTGAAGGAAGAGCCATGAAAACTAAAGAGATTGACTCTTTTAATATATTTTCTGACTTATACTATATGAATGTATAGCAAAGAAAATGAACAGACAGAATACATTCCTGCAGACCAGCTGTAAAGTAGACCCACTGCATTACTCAGTTACAGCTGAGACCATCAATGTATACCTGGAAATCTGGATATGTATAGCTAGTAGAAAAGTCCTTGAGTTGCATAGTTATTGCCATATAGAACTCTGTGCTACACAAAGCATTACACAAATTGTGCCAGGCAGTATGTCCTTCCAAAATTTTGCAGTACTTTTACTGCAGTGACAGCTGCCACAACTCACGAGAAGCTGAGACTGGATGTGAAGGAATTTACTGCATTCAACCAGTCCAGTAGTCAGTGTATGTCACAAACAATATAACCTACATGAAGAGGTATCCTTACATGTGAGCATGGTGGGTTTCAAGGGTCAACTCTCTTGTCTGCAGTGTGTAATCAGAAAGCTTAAGCCATGTGGCATAGAGCCTAGTGTTTATCACCAGATAGTTTATTGACATACAGAATGTAGAACGTAAAACATTACTGTTGTCCTTTCATGGCAGCTATTCTCAGAGAAGACCATGGAATTCTGTTGCATTTTCATCATTCTCTCCCTCTTGTGTGAGGTTTTGCAGTCTGTATACACACACACACAGACACACACCACATCAGGGACCAAAATTAAAGTTTTCCAATCTTGGGAGCGTAGTCATTTAGACTGTTGAGCTCCCTGGGTTTTGATATTTTATGGTATAATAATCTCAGATTCATTAAACAAGATGCAATTCCTCACAGTGACCTGATGTGGCATCAATATATGCGTGATGGCTGAGGAACAGAATGGTTATGTGCATGACTTCCATCTCTACACAGTCTGTGAAGTGAGAGCATCAGGATTTGGTGTGGCTCACCTGGTTGTGGTGGACCTAACTATGAATTTGCAGGTTAAATAACACAAGGCTTTTTTTTTGACAATTCCTTCTCCTCCATTAATAGCACTTAAAAAATAATTTCTACTAGTGCTGCACCACAGTATGTACTAACTTCTCTGAATGACCTAACAGTTTTCACAAATGTACAGAGTGCAAGTGTAAATGCATGGACTACATGCAGTTGTAGCATGATACCTTTCCTATAACTGCTTGCAAGAACAACAAACCAGTGTTTCTGTCATCCACAAATGTAGACCAAGCATCACCAGACACTGTTATTATGCTACTGTGGAGATAGTGTTGTCAACATCCCATGCCCTGCAGTTGTAACAAGCTGCAGTGTGAACATGAATAGAGTTGACGTAGTGGACTGCCTTCCCTGATTGCAGTTTTCGCCCGTTAGAAAAGCAAGAACTTGATGGAACTATATGTTTTGGCTTCTGTAGTATATAGTACTAGTCACTCCTTTCATTCTGTTTCATGAGAGTAAGTGATTTCTTGGTATCACACAATTCTTGAGTGCCATGTGCATTGCAACTGCAGCTTTACAAAAAGCTTGTGTTATGGTATGGGAAGTGCAAGAGAGGTGTCTCATTCAATGTCCATGATTTACAGCTGCACATATATTAGTCTGAACCAAGCAACAATTTTTGATGAGGTGGCACCATCTATTGAAGGTGAAAAGAGGATGGTACTGTAGCCGAGTCATGGGGCTCATAGATACAGAATTATATATATGAATTCTGTACAAGTCACACCTGTGTGTAGAATGCTTTGCTGAATATCATGGTCACATCATCCCGAGTACTTCTTTACTGGTCCAAGGGGCCTTGACTGTGTTTTTGACTGAAACCTTTGGCCATGTCACATATCCTGCCAATAAAGGCAGGTGGGATGCATTTCACCATATTACCCCACTGTGAATATCAGTTGTGTTACCTATCCTGCACTGATAGGCAAAGCCGTGTGGAGTGAGTTTGACTTTACTGTGTCCACTCAAAGGATCTGTTTTGTAATTTGCCCTGCAGCAACCAGCAATGCCATCTTGAGTGAGTTTCAGTATTCTATGCCCCTCTCAAAGGAGTGATCATACTGTGTATACTCCAATGCCCTCCAACACTTTCTAGACAAGCATTCATACTGGAGTGCTCAGGACTGGAGGTGTTTCATGTGTCATATCTAATCTCCAGCAATAGTGAGGATGAGTGCCTTTGGTTGCCAGTCCACTTGACTTCAATAATAAAATTCTCCAGAGCCACATTATTAGAAAAATCCTCAGTGGATGATCCAGTGGTGTTAATTCCTCTTAAAATAACTTTTATGCTATTGTTTATTGCAGAAGATCCACAGAGTACTGTTGTGTTAATCCTTACTTTGCAATTTATTGTTTAATTTTTTAGTGTCACACTGTGCAGATGAGTAGTGGAATGCCAGAATAGTGTGCCTTGTCATTGTTATGTGGGTGTGGCACTTTTATCCCCAACTACAGCAGTTTAACACTGTAGTTGCATTAGTGGCACCAGAAAGGCTGTCAGCCACACATTTCTGCATTTAAGTACTGGATCATTTGACACTTGGTGTCTTGGTGTTGAGTGCATAACTGACACACTGCACTTATTGAATGTTTGTGTACATTCTGGGGTCGGCATATGGATATATGCATGAGGATGTCAAAGTGTTTATTGGGTGGGTAGATATGAATGGATTTTTGCAATGATAGGTTGTGAAAAAAAACATGATATCTGGTCATAGTAGACTGCAGTGTGCATCTTGCTACATGCATGGCTCGGCTGTCCATGGTTTAGGGCTGTGTGGCTAAGAAGTGGGGCAGATGTTCTTCGTGTTTCACTGTTGCAGTCATTACATTTGGGTAATCTGCTGGCAGGTTGCCCTCAGTCGGCCTGATTAACAAAGTCTTGGGTCCTGCGTCGGTTGCTGTCCCTTCTTCCATGACGTCAGGTCATCAGGGGTATAATACATGCAGCTGACGCCATTTTCATCAGTCTTTCTTGCCGCGTGGTGCCTGAAGCAGAAGCAGTTCGCAAGTGCCGATCGGCCGACTCCTGAAATTTTCGTTTTTGAGTTTCAGAACCGAAGTCTTCAACCTAAAGCTAAGTACCCCATTCAGGAAACTTTTTCTTGCTCCTTACCGATGTCAGTAAATGTTAATAATTGTATTACTTGTGGGAAGCAAATACCTCATAAAGATTTTCATTTGTACTGTATTGCTTGCCTAGGCCCTGACCACAATGTGCCTTGCTGTCGGTTTTGTGCTAAATTTAATCAACGCACTATTAAGCGTCGGTATATTTTTGCATCAGAATATTTTGGCTCAAGATTTAACTATCCAGAAATGTCGTCGGTTAGCAATCCGACTACCGGAATACATACAAAATGCAAAGAAAAAGACAGAGACAGACCGTCGAGGTCCAAAACCAATGACAAAGCTTCTCCTAAGCCAGTCGCCGGTTCGCTGGTACTCAGTGAGGCGCTTTCGGAACCCCTGATACCTGCTACTTTTGATTCGCAGGCCTCTACTGAGACCCATTCGGAGTCCGGTATGCCGCGAGACACTTTGTATTGAACCCGCGGATGTCTCTACCTTAGATGGGTCCGGAGATGCTGAGCAGCCACCGGCTTCTGAGGGTGTTTTCAGGTCTGAAGATTTGTATATTAAACCGACGCCATCTTCAAAACCTAGGCCAAAAGCAACTTCTATGTCTAAAAAAAATGATACTTGGGCCACGTGCACAAGCCCCTATGCCTAAAAAACAAATGATCAAAATGGCCGAGGATTTAATTACCTTCATCAGGAGTTCCCATCCCCCTCCTGCTAAGAGGCCTAGGCAAGGCACTGACTACGAATCATCAAATCAGGTTTGTATTTCTTCTGATTTCTCTTCTGATCAGGAATTATCTATTCCACCTTATGAGGACTCTGATGCAGAAGATTCCATCCCTTCTGCTTCTCCTCCTGAGGATTTCTCTTTAGGAGAAACTTTGCATACCTTAAGGGAACATTTTCACTGGGAGAGTCAGGATTTCTCAGAATCTAAAAAGAGGCTTAGGGATTTCCTTCTTCTTCCTCAGCATAGACCTTTGGCTATACCTCCTGTTCTAGACATTGTTGGTGATGTTTTCTCAGAATCCAGCATGGCTCCTGATTCCCTGCCTCTGTCTACTAGTAAGCCAGACAGATATTACAGGGTTCCTGACTCCCACAAATTCCTCTTTAAAATCCCTACTGCTGACCCTGAAACCATTTCTCAGGGTCCCTAGGGCGTTAAGGCTTCTACTGCTAAAAACCCTACCCCTTCTAATAGAGACTCCAGGGCGCTGGATAGATGGGGTAAGAAGGTTTACACGTCTGCAACCTTGGCAATCAGGGCTTTAAACGGTCAATTTCATATGCTTAAATATCAGCAGCATGTCATGGGCTTACTTAAACAGAAAATGATGTTGATTTCTGACTGTTTGGAAAATAAAGAGTTGCAGGATTTATTGCATTCAGCTGAACAAGTTGGAAAGCATACTTTGCAATGTGGTTTTGACTCCTTGGAGGCCTCTTGCAGGGCTGCTGTAACTGGATAAGAAGGCATGCTTGGCTCAAGGAGCAAAATCTGCCTGATCATGTTAAAGCAAAATTGTTGGATGCTCCTTTAGAACAGGACAGTCTATTTGGTAATAAGGCAGAAGAAGTTTTGAAAAAGATGGAAAATAAAGCTAAATCTATGCAAGCTGTAAAAGATTTCCTACAATTGCAGCCACCCAGGTACAGTAGGCACTGGCCTACAAAGAATTGGTCCTTTCCAGTACCCACTGGCAATTCATGCACGAAACTGGCAACTAATTACCCAGGACAAGTGGGTTTTAAATATCGTATCCCAGGGATACAGATTTCTTTTCCACACGTTGCCAATCCCAAATGGATGGCCAGATCTGCCTCCAAATCAGTGGGCAGAGGCCCAGAAACAAGTTATGTCCCTCATGAATATGGGGGCTATTCAACCAGTACCAGAAAAGGAAAAGGGACAAGGTTTTTATTCAAGACTTTTCCTGGTACCCAGAAAAGACAAATCATGGTGTCCAATTCTGGACTTATCCATTCTAAATCCATTTCTGGATATTCCAAAATTCAAAATGCTGACTCTACAACAGATGGTAAGTTGTCAATCTCGCCTTCATTCTTGCTGGATGGGTTCAGAGCCGATCCTCGGCTCCAACTCGGCCACTTACTAAAGCTCGACAGCTAATTTTACTGGCTCGAGGCAACCCTATATCCCATGATGCTAGGCAATAACTCCCCAGATCTCGTTTGCCGCTTTTGCTTGCGAGGTGTGTTTTTACCGGCTCCTGGTAAGTCTTTCAGATTGATAGTTCAGTCACCCTTTTTGAGTTAATTTATAGTTATTTCTTTCTTAGTAAGTAACTACCCTTAACTTTATTACTTTATATACCTTCCCTCTTTATTCCTTATATCCCACCCTTCCACTTAGGTTAGGCCTTAAGCCTGCCCCTTTCCTAATTTTTCTTAGGGATCCTGTGAGTGTTTGGGTGTGTCAGTATCCCTATTAACAATTTATTGTTAATTTATAATTTAAGAGTGTGTGTGTGTGTGTGTGTGTGTGTGTGTGTGTGTGTGTGTGTGTGTGTGTGTGTGTGTGTGTGTGTGTGTGTGTTTGTTGTTTTTTGTTACTTTTGGGAACCCTCAACACTGTTATGTCGAAGGAACCTAAAGAGGTTAAGGTCTCAGGCTTTAAGAAGTGTGACTCGTGCTGTCAGAAAATGTCTCTGACAGACGGTCACACTTCTTGTGTTTACTGCCTGGGACCCCTGCACCTGCAGGACTCTTGTTCAGTATGCCATGCATTCAGTACAAGAGTCCTGCAGGAGCGCAGGAACAAACTTATATTGAGGGGCTTGTTAAAGCCTGAGAGCTCCCCTACTACGTCTGTGTCGGGGAGGCCCTCGAAACCAGCAAAACCGTCGGCTCCAACTACTAAGCCTTCGGCTGCTGGCTCCTTGTCTATGCCTAGATCGGCTCTGGCTGGATCCGATCCTTTTGAGTCACAGATTCCGGTCTCGGCACCACTCGGTGCTGACACCTCTGAGCCCATGCTTTCACTATCGGCTCCGGCTGGAGCCGACGTGTCCTCAGCTCCGTTGGCTCCATCTAAGAAGAGGTCAAGATCCCCTTCATTAGAGTCCATCCATTTGGCTCCGAGGTCTCCCTTGCTCTCGGAGTGGAGCCATCGGAGCCGATCTTCTCGGTCGTCCAGACTTTCAGATCACGACCTTGAGAGAGTGGTAAACAGGCTGTTAAAGTCTCAGGCATTGGCCCAGATGATCTCTAGCCCGTCTCATCAGACGGTATCTATTACGACTCCACCTAAATTTCCTCCTTCGACTCTCCCTCAGAGTTCGGAGTTGGAGCTCCTCGGAGCTGTGACTGTTGTGGCGTCGGAGCCGATACCTCCCCCTTCGGCTCCTTCGTCTTCCGCTCCGATCTCCTCCTTGATACCTTCATTGGACGGATCCGGGCACCTGATCTCTCTTGTCGGCTCCGAGGGGGCGAGTGGCATCGGACCATTGTCCGACCCCGTTCTCCCTCTCGGAGCATCGGCGCTGGTGAGCTCGGCCCTGACATCAGCTTCGGAACCTTCCCTGTTGGTGCGGCCTGGGGTTCCTACCTCTTTGGAGTGGGGGCCCTCTGGCTTTTCTGATAGGGGAGCCTTCGAGGTGATGAGGAGCGTACTAGCCCCAGGGCATAGTCAATGGTCAGCTCCATCAGCTCCTCCCACTACAGTGCCTGCTGATGTCTCTTCCCACTCTCTTGCTCCCGGACCCAGAGATCCAACACCTCAGGTTTCCCCACTGGGAATTTCTTCCTCTTCCGAGGCTTCTGCTGACCTGTCAGCGGAGCCTCCGCTTAAGAGGACATGTAAGAGGAAGCATGTGGACTCCCCTGAGTCCATTACATCTGACACCGACTTGGATGAGTCGGAGGGATCCCCAAAGTCCCCCTCTGAGGATGTCTCTTTCTCAGACATCCTAGAAATCCTAAAGCAGAGGGGGAACTGGTCTTCCCTTAATCCTTCCGAGGACGAGTCGGTGTACTTGGAGGTGTTTGGTTCTCGACCCTCCACCTCCTGGGTGTCTCCGCCTTTCGAACCCCTTATGGAAGTGATGGCTCGGAAGGCGTGGTCGGCCCTGGATTCAGTGGAACCCACCCCTCGGAGGCCATCAAAATTCATCACAGCACCAGTTGACAAGTAATTCCTAACTAAAGCTGTACCGGTGGATGCCATGGTGGTGGCTGCAGCCACCAAGAAGGAACTAGCTGATCCTTAAGTACCTATCCATCCTCCTAATAAGGATTCTAGGACCATGGATAGGTACGGTAAGCAGATGTTTTCTTCAGCGACCTTTGCCATGCGGTCGCTGAATTACTTGTGTCACTTCACCCGCCTTCAGAGAGATATTCTCAAAGAGTTGGGAGAAGTCTTACAGGATCTATCAGCTGCTGGGTCCCAGGATAAAAAAAACTCACAGCTTGGAACCCTGAACTCGGTTGTTAACTCCTCCATGCGTCTAATTTCATATGCAGCCGATGGAGCGAGTAGGGCCGCAGGCACAGGAGTGGCCTTAAGGCGTCATGCCTGGATGCGGCTGTGTAATTTTGTGGATCCTTTCAAGGCATCCTTCACAAATTCCCCTTTTGATGGTTCGGCTTTGTTCGGACCTCAAGTGAAAGACACCTTGACCAGATGCGAACAAGATGGCAAAACTCTTTCTGCCGTAGGAGTCCGTTTCTCCACCCCTTCCAGACCATACCCTAAGGGTGAGAAGGGTGGAAAAATGTGGTTCCGCAAATCTCAAGGAGTCACGCCTGGCGCAAGAGGTCAATTTACCCCCAGAGGCAGAGGGGGTAGCAACAACAGACGCCGCCCTAGGGGCAGAGGGGGTCCGCAGAACCAGGGTAGCAGGGAGACTCTCTCTCTGACAAACCCTTCCAGCATCCCTGAGATGTTGCCCGATTGTCCACCTTCGGAGGCAGTCGGGGGAAGATTGTCGCTGTACCCAATAGCCTGGCTTTCCCTTACTTAAGACAAATGGGTACAGTCGATTATATCTGAGGGTTACAAAATTCCCTTTATCCAAACCCCAATTCAGCAAACGGGAACCCTTCCAGACGTTCCACCCGGTCTAAGGGAACTAGCAGTATCAGAAATATCAAAGCTGCTAGCGAAAAGAGCCATACATCCAATCCCAGCAGACCAAATAGGATCCGGAATCTACTCAAGGTTCTTTTTGGTACCAAAAAAGACAGGGGACTGGAGACCAATACTAGATCTCAGCAAACTAAACAAGTTTGTAGAGAGAACAAGATTCCGGATGGTCACGCTTCAGTCCATTCTGCCTTTTCTGGGCAAGGACAATTGGATGTGCTCAGTGGACCTTCAGGATACGTACTATCACATCAAAATTCACAGGCGCTCCAGAAGGTTTCTCCGCTTTTGGCTGGGGGCCAGTCACTACCAATTCAGAGCCCTGCCCTTTGGTCTCACTACAGCCCCCAGAGTTTTAACCAAATGTATGGCAGCGGTTACGGCTCACCTGAGACGGCAAGGATTCCAGGTGTTTCCATATCTAGACGACTGGCTCCTCACTGCCACCACCAGACATCAACTGCTCCAAGTCAGAACTTACACCATTCACATTTGCAGAGGGCTAGGAATCTCTATAAATTTCGAAAAGTCTGCCTTGTCGCCTTGTCAGTCTATTACCTTCATAGGCGCCAACTTGAACACCGTACAACTTTCAGCAAAGTTAACAGACCAAAGAGTCTTAGATATTCAAAATCATGTTCAGGTTCTTCTTCAGTGCGACAAAATTCAGGCCAGGTATGTCCTGAAAGTATTGGGTCTTATGGCAGCCGCCATAACACTTCTTCCCCTTGCGCGTTTTCACATGCGTCTTCTTCAGTGGATGCTGTTTACCCAATGGTCCTTTCAGCAACTCCCCATGAACCACAAGATCATGATAACTCGAACTTGCAAAAGTCATCTGTCCTGGTGGATATTGCCCCCTCAAGTCCATCAGGGCAGACCTTTTGTTCCTCCTCCCCCGGTCGCCATGGTGACATCGGATGCCTCCCTGATCGGGTGGGGGGGGCATTTTCAGGGCAGGCTGGTCCATGGCACTTGGCAACCTTTCGAGAGCCACCTGCACATAAATGTCCTAGAAATGAGAGCAGTGCTTTTAACGTTGGAAGCCCTCCACGACTCTCTTCCCTTAGGAACTATTGCAATTCAAACGAACAATATGTCCGTAGTGTGGTACATCAACAAGCAAGGCGGAACCAAGTCCTATCCCCTGTGTCGAGAGGCACTCAGACTTTGGCAATGGGCGATCTCCTCTCAGCGGTTTCTCATAGCAACGCATATCCCCGGGAAGTCAAACTTCATAGCGGACAGGTTGAGCAGAGCCATACTCATGCCGCACGAGTGGTCTCTCAAACAATCTGTGGCGGAAGAGATTTTTCAGAAGTGGGGCCTTCCTTGCTGCAATCTTTTTGCTACACCCCAAAACAGCAAATGCCCCGATTTCTTCACCCTCTTCCCCCTTCCAGGCCATCCCTTCAGAGACGCTCTAGTCCAAGATTGGCCTCGGGGACTTCTCTATGCCTTTCCACCCTTTCCTCTAATCCCACAAGTAATTCAGAAAGCAACCGCCTTGAGAGCCAATTTGATTCTCATTGCCCCTTATTGGCCTCGACAGATATGGTTTCCGTTCCTACATCGTCATCTCTTGGTACAGCCTTGGCATCTGGACCCAGCTCCAGATCTGTTGACCCATCAGTCGGGGCAGCTGCAACAATCCCTACATTCTCTCAACCTCACTGCTTGGTTGCTCCACTTCCGTCTTTAGCCAGGCTTCCTATGATTTCTAATTCCGTCCGGGATATCATAGTAGCTTCCCTTAAATCTTCCACCAGAAGGATTTATACTAGTAAATGGAAACGTTTCTCCTTCTGGGCAAAGACAAGGAATATAGATCCCTTTACTGCCCCAATTCATTCGGTCTTAGACTTCCTAGCCGAAATTTTTCATTCAGGGTCTTTTGCCTCTACAGTAAAAGTTCATTTGGCAGCCATATCGAATTTTCATATAGGCTTATCGGACCACAACATCATGTCCCATAAGCTTTGCAAAGCTTTCCTTAAAGGTGTATTTTTACTTAAGCCTCCGATCAAAGACCCTCCACCTCAGTGGGATCTTAATTTAGTCTTAACATCCTTAATTCTTCCCCCCTTTGAACCTGCGGTCTCCTGTTCATTGAAATTTCTTTCCTGGAAGACACTCTTCCTAGTCGCCATTACTTCTGCTAGGAGAGTATCTGAGCTTCCCGCCCTCTGCATTCGTCCTCCCTACTTAATCTTCCATAAAGACAGAGTTTCTCTAAGGACTAATCCATCCTTCTTACCCAAGGTGGCTTCGCAGACAAATTTAAATCAATCAATTGATCTCCCAGTTTTTTTCCCAAACTATACTAATAGAGCGGAGCAAAAGCTACATTATCTAGATGTTCACCACCAGCTCCGATACTATTTGGAGAGAACCAACCAAATAAGGAAGTCTGATCAACTGTTTTTATCGTATGCAGAAAATAAGAAAGGCTTTCCTGTATCTAAGGTAATCCTATCTAGGTGGCTGTCTTCTGTGATTACATCCATTTATCAACTCAGAGGCAGAGAATTAACTTCTAAGCCAAAAGCCCATTCAACTAGAGCACTAGCTACATCTACAGCCTTTCAAGCTAGACTACCGACAGACACTATCTGTGCGGCAGCCACATGGGCCTCTCCTCATACCCTTGTTTCGCATTACAAATTGGACATGGCCTCCAGGGACAGAGCAAAATTTGGTTCCACCATTCTCAAGAGTCTATTCCAATGAGCCACCCAGGGTGAAGGTGCTAGGGACGCGGTCCCATCCAGCAAGAATGAAGGCGAGATTGACAACTTAACATTAAGAAGTTATGTACCTACCATAACGTTCCATGTTAGTTGTCTTCTCTCGCTTTCTTTCTTGTGTCCCACCCACCATCCCCCTAGCCTGGACAGACCGAGAAGATCTTCCCTTCTTTGAAGGGTCCTTATATTCCCTTGTTTCACCATCTAGGTGTCCTAGGATATATATATATAGTGTAAATAATTATCTTGGAGGTTTTTATCCCTCTTCTTCCTCCTTCCAGTTGGAGGATTTTTGTTTTATTGGCCTATGCTAGGTTTTTCAGCTTCCAATCGAGATCTGGGGGGTAATTGCCTAGCTTCATGGGATATAGGGTTGCCTTGAGCCGGTAAAATTAGCTCTCAAGCTTTAGTAAGTGGCCGAGTCGGAGCTGAGGATCGGCTCCGAACCCATCCAGCAAGAAAGAAGGCGAGAGAAGACAACTAACATGGAACGTTATGGTAGGTACATAACTTCTTATTATTGCTTATGCTAGGCAAGGATGCCTGGTTGGTAACTCTAGACTTAAAAGAGGTTTACCTGCATATCCCAATCAGTGAATCTTGCAGAAGTTACCTTCGCTTCAAAGCAGGCTATTTGCATTACCAGTTCTCTGCACTGCCCTTTGGCTTATCTACTGCGCCCAGGGTTGTCACAAAGTGCCTGGCACCAGTAATTGCATTTTGCAGACAAAGAAACATTCAAATTTATCCTTACCTGGACAATTGTCTAATTCACGCAGAAAACAAGGACACTCTTCTAAAGCATCTGGCGTTTGTAAAAATACTTCTAACTTGTCTAGGGTACACCATAAACGAAAAGAAGTCACAACTGGTACCCTCTCAAATAATTACATTCCTGAGTGTAAGCTTGAATACAACTGCCCAGATGACTTACCTTACACCAGAAAAACAAATTCAATTGATGACTTACTTCAAACAAGTGGCCACAAAGACCCAGCTGTCTGCAAGACAAATTCTGCAGGCCTTTGGGTTCGTGGCTTCCTGCATTCTAATAATTCCATATGCAAGACTGCATATGAGGAAACTTCAATGGTACCTAAAAAGCTTATGGAATCAACATCGTCACAGCCTGGAAACAATGATTCCTATCATTCCTTGCCTGCAGCAAGAGTTCCTATGGTGGGCAGAGGCCTGCCACCAAAACAAGGGACTGTCATTCATTCCACCCCCTACCACCCAAACCCTGACTACAGATGCATCAGATTATGCTTGGGGGGGGGGGCACATCTGGCAGGGAGATGCATTCAGGGCCAATGGAACCCAAATCAAATGCACCTGCATATCAACCAGAAAGAGATGCTAGCTGTGCAGAATGCTGTGACAGCCTTCAAGGATTATCTTCATCCAGGACAACTACTGATAAAGACAGACAACACCACAGTCATGTGGTACATAAACAAGCAGGGGAGTACCCATTCCTATCCCCTTTGCAGACTAGCCATGGCTTTGTGGAACATGGCCTTGACTTATCAAATACATCTACAAGCTCAATTTCTGCCAGGAAGCAAAATACTCTGGCAGACGAACTAAGCAGAAATCTTATGGACTCACACGAATGGAAACTGGATCCACAAATCTTCAGCATGTTGACACACAAATGGGGGAGCCCAGACATAGATCTTTTTGCCTCACCCCAAAACTATCAGTTGGACAAATTCTACACAAGAATTCATCACAAAAAAGCTTGGAAAGTGGATGCTCTATTCTTCAGCTGGAAAAAACTATCAGTCTATGCCTTTCCCCCTCTGCCAATGCTCTCCAAGGTCTTACTAAAAGTCAGACAAGAAAAAACAAAAATTATTCTGATTGCTCCAGACTGGTCTCGCCAACACTGGTACCCACTCCTACGCAATATGTCGCACCTGCCTCCGTGGTACCTGCCTCAGACACCTTATCTACTGTCTCAGCAGAACTCTCAAATTCTGCACACTCAGCTCCAAACTCTGAATCTTGCAACATGGCTAATCAACTAATTTCACCAGTTACATCTCTCAGCAAACCTGTGATGGATGTCATTTTGAAGGCTAGAAGGCCTAGTACTAGAAAATCTTATGCTGACAAATGGAAAAGATTCTGTGCCTGAAACCAAGCACAAGGAATAAGCACAGCAATGTCCAATATTCCTCAGATTCTGCAATATTTAACTGAGATGCTTCACAAGGGCCTATCTTTTTCTTCCATAAAAATCTATGCCTCTGCCATTTCAGCTCATTACAACACAGAGCCTCCCTTCTTTTCTCATCCCCTGCTAAAGCAGTACCTCAGAGGGGCCAAAAATGTAAGACCTCCCAGGAGAGCACCAACTTCTGCATGGGACCTCAATTTTGTGTTGGAAAAACTCACTCTATCTCCTTTTGAGCCAGCTGCTACTGCAGACCTAAAATTTCTCTCTTGAAAGACAGCTTTTCTCTTAGCAGTCATTTCACTAGAAGGATTTCAGAACTACAGGCTCTCATGGCAGTGGAGCCTTTTATTATTTTTTACCCGGACAGGGTGGCTCTCAGGACCAATCCATTCTTTATGCCTAAAGTGGTATCTAGCGTGGCTCTTAATCAGACCATTTATCTGCCAACCTTCTTCTCAAATCCACAGAATAAGGGTGAGCGGATTCTGCACTCATTGGATGTACACAGACAACTAAGATTCTACTTAAACAGGACAAAATCTCTAAGAAAATCTGAGCAATTACTGGTGGCATTTGCTGCAGGGGCAGAGGGAAAGGTTATTTCAAAGCAGACTATCTCAAAATGGATAAGCCATTGTATTCGTTTCTGCTACATACACCATGGTAAACCTGTCCCCAAGGGGATCAGATCCCATTCTACCAGGGCTGCATCTACGTCTGCATCCTTTCTCAGAGGGGTTCCTACCAGAGACATTCTAGAAGCTGCTACCTGGAGCTCAGTTCATACATTCACCAAACATTACCATTTACCTCTCATCTCTAAATCCAGAGCAGGCTTTGCCACTGCTGTCCTGCAGGGCCTTATCACTGCTCCTAATGCTGTATAATTCCATCCTCCCAACCTTAGCTTTGGGATTCTACCCAAATGTAATGACTGCAACAGTGAAACATGAAGAACATAGTACAGTTGTGTACACTTACCATAAATGTAGATGTTCGAGTGTATTCACTTTTGCAGTCCTGGTTACCCACCCTCCAGCCCCCTGTTTTCCTCTTACTATACCTGTTCTTTCTTTTACTATGCTTAAAAGCCTTTTTGGCGTATTTGCTTTTATTTGGAGGTATATTTTTTGTGTTCTAAATTACATGTATATATATATATATATATATATATATATATATATATGTATATATGTGTATATATATATATATATATATACATATATATATATATGTGTATGTGTATATATGTATATATATATATATATATATATATATATATATATATATATATATATATTGCTCCCCATTTGGGGAGCACATGACATCTGGGGCAACCTGACAATCTGACATCATGGAAGAAGGGACAGCAACCGATGCAGGACCCAAGACTTTGATAATCAGGCCGACTGAGGGCAACTTGCCAGCATATTACCCAAATGTAATGACTGCAGCAGTGAATACACTCAAACATTTACATTTATGGTAAGTGTACACAGCTGTACTTTTCCATGGTGCATGACATCTGCAGTACTGCTCACATTGGCAAGCTGTGTTGCACTGCCAGAATTAGAGTTACCTGCATCTGCATATTTTGCTTCCATGCCTATGATACCTCAGTGTGTGTTTCAGTAGTTGACAGGATGCAAGTTTTTCAACCGGTGTTGCACACACATTATTGTCTGTGTTTGTGGGCAGTAATGTTGCTTCTATACCATTAGTAGTGGTGTGGAGATTTTGTTCAACAGTAGTGATAGCATGCTTTATTTACACATATTTAAAGTTCTGCAATATAAATTATGGCAGAGTTCATCATGCCATTACAGAAAGACAGCTAGGTTGCAGTTAGTGTACAGTACATCCAGTTACCTTGTCTTTTTGTAACTAATGTTAACTAATGTGAACAGAGATGTACTGAACAATGACCTAAACATGTGGTTTCTTTGGTATGCAAGATCTCATATGAGGGCAGTAGCTGTTGTAGTATGTGGCCACTTTAACATATATTGAGTCACAGAAAGAGCTCAGTGCAGTAAAGCTGACATGAAGTTATGGCTGCCTCTGCACAATTCTTTAGTTAAGTGGATCATTTGATCAAATGAGATTGTGTACTGAACAGTCTGACAAAAGAAGCAAAGGCAGGAATAAGTGCAGATGTCATTACACTCCATGTAGGTGGAAGAGAGCTTTCCATATCACTGCTTTGCACTATATATATATATATATATATATATATATATATATATATATATATATATATAAATATATATATATATAAAATCATCTGTGGCCACCTGTTAATTTGGCATGGTCATAATTTGAAAAGTGAGTAAGTTGAAAAAAGAATTGGAAAACCACAGATGGGTTTTATCTCCATTATGACTAACATGGGCAGCAGGGTTATTGTCACTGTAAGTCGTGAGACCTGAACGTAAAGGACTTATGGTACACATTTTATTCAGGCAGGAATGTGTGAATTTATGATCGATCTGAGGAGGGGAGTTTTGCTATTACTTTATTAGATGGTTCAGTTAGTAGATGGTAGTGGCCTTATTTGAAGTCTAATTTCAAGAAATTGTTTTACCTACTTTACATGATAGTTATGACTAATATGACATGATATGACATTAGCTAGCTGGAAGTTGGCACAGGGAATTGAGGCTATGACCTATTAAGCAGAAGCTTCGTAAAGTCCAGGGTATAAGCCCCTCACCCTTCGTCTGCCTTACTGCGTGACATTAAGCAAATCACTTACCCTGACAGTGCTGTCACACTAGGTCTAAAAAGGTCCATATAGAACAGTGCTCTACCCCATTTAACATATATAAATACAAATAACTGTCATATTTCCAGTAGTAATGCTTTAGTAGACTTGTTATAAAAAGTGCAGTGTGCAGCAGTACAGACACAGCATGGCAGTATAAAATGACAACAGAAAAGCTGTGGACATCATGCACACATACTGAGCTGGACAGCTTTTTTGTTTCAGTAGTTACAAATATTACCAATATTAATAAGCCCCATCTGATGGCAGAAATGGATAGTACCGTGAATATGAGCCAAAAGACCTGGGTTTGATTAGCAACTTAAGTGAATGATGGAATGGCAAGGAGGGTTCAGCATGCCCCTACTGGCTGAGAGGACATTTGTCGCTTAAGTTCCATAAGAGAAGGCATGGTCCAAAGAGGAGTTGCTCTCAGATATAGTTCATGAGCTGGGGAGGCAGGGAATGGAGTGAGTAGGACATATAAAGAAAAAAAAAAACCTCCCTGGACAGATGAAAATGGCAGTCAAACCTTCAGGATGCCCTTAGGATCCAAAACTGGCCTCAGCAATACCAGAGTAAATCTGGAGGGGGGTAAGAGATTAGCTGGGATGCAAGACCAGTTGTTATGATATTAAGAAGACTAAAAAAAAAACTAAATAAAATATTTGCATATTATTGACCATATGTCAACAACAGTATCATTAGCTGGCATAATTTATTACATCTGAACAGCATTGAAGCTGGCATTGGATGTATATAGCATGAGAGGCATGAATAGCACTTCATGCCTTTCCTGGTAGCTTAGAAGACCATCATTCTTCTTTGGAGGAAACCTTTGGTGCCTTTCCAGTTGTTTAATATGTCTAGAAAGGCTCATCCTAAAGTGGGTGTTGGACTCAACAGTTGGTATAATTAGGACTGCCTACAGAGGGATGATAACTTCTCTTGACCTGACTGTTATGTATTTAGATGCTTGTTGTGCTAAATAGAATGCTTTTATGACTGTTGGTACATCATGGTGGTTGAAGGATGGAAAATTGTTGACCATGGTTCCGTGATCCCTGACTTTGGTTTCATTTTGGAATGGATTGTTGGCTATGTTGTCTGTTGAAGGTGTGAGTTGTTTATCAAATGTAATATTGTTTTACTACACTGTTTTACATTTCATTTAAGCCCTTTTTCTGCACACCACTTATTTATGAGGGTTATTTCTTGCTGTAATGAATGGGTATTGGTGGGACATTTGATAACAGTGCCCAGTTTGTAGTCATCTGCAAATGTAGGGTAACCCAGGATGCCTTTCATTAAGATCAATGCTGCAGTAGCCTTAGTTGTATGGGTTATATCCTGCTAAGTATATGACAGCTGACCAGCTTACAAAGCTTCAGGGCACTTTCCATGCATCCTATTAGGCAGCTCAAGATGAGCTGTATAAAAAGATAGGTTCACTAAGCCCTTCAGAGCTTTCCTGCCACTGACCTTTTACTTTTGTCAAAAAACATTGTTTAAATTAATTTAAAACTACTTTTTCTAAGGTAAAAGTTGTTTTATTTTTTTTTACTTTTGGGAGCTGGGCAGTGTTTTAAGTGTTTTTCTTTTACCCATGCTTATTGGTAGAAAAAGTTAATGTTTCACTATTTACCTGTTTTACTGACTACTGCTGCCAGGCTTCCCTTGGAATTCTGCATATTTCTTTGACTTAACCATGGAACAACTTAGTGGTTCCTCCGTTCTTCCTGCTTTCATCCACAAAAAGAAGAAATTTAAAAACAGCACAGCTGGCTGCTAAAGTGCCTCAGCTGCAGATGGGTGACTCTGCTGTAGCCATTTCTGGTTCCTCAGACCATTCATCTTTTTTCCTTTGTCCTCTCTGATGTAGTCCCTGCAGCCACTATGGACTGGGGGGTTAGCCACACCCTGTGCTGCTGCTGCTGGAGGGCCCATGGTAAGCAGGGGAGAGATACTCTTGTTGGTTATAGCAGAAGGGGCAGGAAATACATCTCTGCTTAACCAGACAGCTATGCCTCTCCTTAGGAAGTTTTCTTCTGACAAAAGTGGGTCTGCTTCTTCAGAAATTCTTGTGAAAAGAAGGAAAAATATAGACCTATGTCTTCTCTCATTCACTTTGGGGACTGGGTTTAGTAAAGGCTCTTGATCCTTGCAGTTCATATGTTTCTGTTAAGAGAAAAATGTATTCTTCACTTTCTGAAGAGGCTCATGAATTTGAGCCACAACACCACAACATGGCTGTGACGGAACAGATTCTATTTTGTCTCCTCATTTTTCTGATTCAGATTCTGAGGAGAGTATGGTTTCTGCCAGTCCATTTGAAGGATTCTCTTTTCCTGAAACTATTTCCAGAATTGTTTTTTTTTTCATTAGAAACAAAATGACATTCTTTAGTCCCTAGAGAAGTATTATAAGTTGTTGCAACTCTTATGTTCCTGAACTTTCTCCAATACCTCCTGTCCTATAAGCATCGGAAGATGTTTGTGTCATAGCCTGGAATTTGTTTAACAGCCAGCCTGCTAGCCCCAGTAAAGCAGATAGATTTTATAAAATTCCTCAATCTTATAAGCTTTTTGTTTAGTAATCCAAGATCAGACCCATCAGCTAAACATCTGGTTAATACCAGTTTCCTTTTCTTCTGACATGGATGAAAAGGCTTTTAATTGATTTGGGGAAAATGTCTATTCTTCTACAACACTAATTTTTAGAATTCTCAACATGTCAAGCTCACATGTTAAAGCTTATGCCACTCTTTTGACAACATGAGGAATATTATGGTATCTGGTTGCTCTAATAAGGCAAAAACTACTTTGTGTAACTTAATTGCTTCTGTGTCTCAAGTAACTACTCACTGTTTAAAATGTGCTTATGATTTTGCTGATGCCACTTCTAGGGCTGCTGTCACTGGAACTGTCATAAGGTTTGCTTGGTTGCATACTCAAAAAACTTCCAGACGATAGTAATTAAATTTTGAAGTATTCTTTAGACAGATAATTAGTTTTTGGATCATCTGCTACAGAGGTTCTTAAAATGTGTGATGAGAGAGGTCAGCTGGTTCAAGAATGTTCCCAGATTTTTCAGCCCTCCTTCTCCAAGTTTACCAATGGTTTAATGCTACCCCTACAATTTTTTTCAAAAACCAAATTAAACAAACATAGCAAGCTGCTGGTAAGCATATACTTAAAACACAGTGGCAGGGAGGTTTCAAAAAGAAAGGAAGAACCACCCAGAACTAAGGACAGTCTGATAATTCTGAATGACTGTCTGCAAGACTCGCCTCCCCCTCCCATTCTGGCAAGCCCTTAATCCTTCCAGGAGGTCTGAACCTTAATTTCTTTCTTTCTTTGGAAACAAATTGTTTCAGATAGATACATTTTGAATGTAATCCATGAAGGTTACTGATGACAGTGGGAGTCTTGCTGTCCTTTTTGAGGGACCCCCCCCCCCCCATCTACCAGACCAAACTCATCTTTTCCTACTTGTCTTTCAGCATTTGCTGTCTTGGGGTGATAGAGATGGTTCATTTTTCTCAACTCCTTCAGCATTTGCTGTCTTGGGGTGATAGAAATGGTTCATTTTTCTCAACTAGCAAAAGGGCTTTATTTAAGAATGGCTATGGTGCTAAAAAAGGAAAATTCATGGAGACCAGTTCTGGATCTGTGGTAGTGCCCAAATTCAAAATGTTATCCTTTCACGACTTCTTACCTCTTATTCCCATTGTGAGTTTTCTGGTGACATTAAATGTAAAAGTTCATATCATCACATTCCTATAGGCCCAAATTTCAAACATTTAAGTTTTTTTTTTTTTTTTCATGTCTGGATCACACTATCAGTTTTCTGCATTACCCTTTGGTCTATCCATTGTTCCATGAGTATTCACAAAGTGCCTAGCTTCTGTGATAGCCTGTTGTAGACTGCAAGGTATTCACATTTTCCTTATTTAGATAGCTGGCTTATCTTTGCAAAGTATTTTTCAAAGTGTCAGGAATCTTTCACCTGGATGAGGGTTTCCTATACAGGCTGGGGTCCTACAAGAGCAAACCAAAGTCATGCATGATTTCTCCTCACAGGATAGTTTTACTGGGGGTTCTTCTAGGTACTCACCTCAAAGAGCTATTCTTCCACAGGAAAAAGTAGATCTGTATCTAGATCCATTCCTTAGTTTTTCCACTCAGACTATGGCCTCTGCGAGGGAATATCTCAGTATTTTGAGTCTCATGGCTTCTATGATTCTCATGATTCATCTAGCAGTAGTCCACATGAGAAAATTCAGTGGTACCCAAAATATGTATGATCACACATTAACATCCCCTGACATTCTAGTTTCCATTTTTGAGGTTTATGAAGGTGAGATTCTGTGAAAGAGAGAGCACATCTATTTCAGTCTAGGTCACCCATTTTCTCCTCCAGATCCAGCACAGTCAAGTCACAACAAATGCCTCAAACATTGCTTGGGGAGCAATGTTTATGGGGATAAAAGTGCAAAGTCTTTGGTACAGTAAAGATAGGCCAAAATACACAAATGTAAAATAGATGTTGGCACTTGTAAATGCTCTCAACTTTCTCAGTCATGTGTGGTTCCCAAAACCATTACAAGTGTTGACAGACAACACCACAGTGATGTGGTAAATAAACAAATGTGATACCCAGGTCTTACCCTGTGTGCAGACTAGCCATGGAAGCCTGGGATACAGCTTTTCAGCACATTGTCACGCTCTGGGGAACTTGCATACTGTCAGAGAAAAACTTTGCAAATAAGCAGAGAGTGACTAGAACAGATCAAATAGATCTTTTCAACAACATTCACAGCAATTATTTGGCAAAATTGTGCTCTAGGACTCCATGCTGTGTGATCAGAATGACTCCTATTTGACACCTTTGAGACCTTCTCAGAAAATTTAACTAAATTATAAATTAAGTAGGCAGGATTGCCTTTTAACAAGCCAAACTGTTGTAGGTCTAGCCTGATAAGTTTTTTGATTTCTCATGACATCACATATGATACGATCCAAGGCTTTGTAAATGAGCCTAGTTTAGGCTGATGGGTCTTTAGTTTCCCAAGCCCATGGTTGTTCTTTTGTTATATATTTTATTTAAACTTGTGGACCTCCAGTGTGGTTTGTTCTTAAACTTCCCACTATACCTGGTTCTAGGAAAGACAGTTCTATGCACTTCTCCGTGTGGAAACAGAACTCCTTAACAGAAATAACAGTTGTATTAGTGTTGGATCTGGTGACGCAACAAGTGTTTTGGTAGCTTATCATAGAGTATGAGGAGGTCTGTAAATATGAAATTCTTAAATTGAGAATTAATGACAATTGGGGGTTTTAGAGACTCTAAAAGCAAAGGTTATACGTTTATGGTCAGACCTAACCCAGGGATGGAGAAACTAGAGGGGTGGTACATGTAGTGGCTGCATTAGTTAGGGCTAGGTCAAAATATTAAGCTCTCTAGTTGAGTTGTTAACTATCTGTTCCAGGACATTTTTATTTAAACGATAACAACGGGATTCTATTATTAAATGCTCAACTTCTCTGTCCTTTTTATCCCTCTTTACAGTCCCTACTATGAATAAACAAAAATACAGCATTTAAAATATTTTTAATCAACTGTTTCTCTACAGTAGAATAGTACCTGTACCGTACTGCAGTGTTTCACTTTCAAAAAACTTTTGTACCTCCCTGGAAAAGCCTGCTGCAGTCTCCTGTTCATTGACATCATCAAGGCCAATGACTACAGGTAGTTTTCTGGCCAATTCCCTCCCCAAACTGATACCACAACCATCCTATAAACCCACCCATGGTGTGATGTCACAGCTCCTTGGTCCTTCCCCTATCCATACAGAAAGTAAAGGCTTGAACAAGAAAACGGTACATGAGTCAAGTCTCCTGCTGTGAGCTGTCAGTCACAGCAGGTAACAGCTCAAATTACTCATAGCACTTTGACAAGTAGTGTAGCTAGGTGTGAAGGGAAATAAGAGATGAGTCGAAATAGTACAATTCAGGCTTCACAAAAGACTGCAATTTAGCCAGTCTAAAAAGAAGCAGCAGTAAAAAGCACTTTAAAAGTCTGTTCTCTGGCATTTGCACCGTTTGTGTTTTAAGTAGTCACTGAGCACCATGAAGTGTTAGTTAAATCTGACTGAAACACAGCATTGTATGCATGTAAAACCAATGCAGTGACAGGAGCTTTAGGAATAAAGAGGCCTGATGTAATTTTTTTTTACAAACAAGCACTGCATTGTGGGATACGTAGAGGGAGACTAAACAGTGAGGATTACTTCAAGATGCTAGACCCTATGTAGTCAGATTCGGAAATTGTGTAAAAATATCTAAAAACTTGTAAATAGACCCAAAGTGATGTTAAAATGTAGGAAACCCCAAACCGTGATGAAATAAACCTGTTTTTTTGCTGTTCTCTTTTACGTTTTAGAGTTTCTAGGCATGAATGCTTTTAGAGTTTTTCCAGTTTATTGAGCGGTAGTTGACATATCCCATTATAAAGGCTTTCTTTGGCAATACTTGACCTGACATCAACTAGAGAAGATCCATTCACCCCATCTGCCTTGCTCTCCAGTAAGTAAGTCTAGGAAACAGTATAATTCTCTTAGATGTAGTCAGGAATATAGCAACACTTAGTTTAGATATTTTTCTTTTCTTTATTTGAGATTGTCCAACAATGCTGGTTTAAATATTTCCTATGATTTTGAACTCTGATGTCACTGTAAATATATACTGAGTATTTTCTTGTTCTTTTAATATTTAGTATTAAATATATTTAAACATTTCATTGTGACTGATCTGTCTAGAGATATTTACGTTCTGAGAGTACTTGAATATTTATTTGGCTACACTGTGTAGGCCACTCCTAATAGCCTTTCCCTTGGTCAAACTACCATTTGTATTAATGGTGACATTACACAGTAAGATTGGACACCCTTTGTTAAGGGCCTTAAGGTAGCTGGCAAGAGTGACTGGTGGCAATGAAAACTACCTTATAGTCTGGGCAGAAGGGGGTATAGCTAGTAAACCTGTGCCTGCCTTTCCCAGGTGTGTGTATAATACAGACCTCAGAGTGTGTGTGTCAGCTACTTGGGCAGGGACACAAAGCACTGGTTGGACAGAGAGGTTGCTGGCAGCCTAGAGATGGTCACTCAGCTGAGATTTCAACTCTATAGCTGTGCCAGTGGGGAGTCTTACTGGTGATCTGGAGAAAGAGGGAGAAACCAGCGCTGGACTGACTGTGGTCTCTGTGTGCCCTTAAGGAAAATTGCACTTGATGCAGAGAGCTGCATCTGGAAATACTGTGTGTGTACCTTGTCATCCTCCCAGTGTACGTCTCCCATTGGTGCTAGTGGTGAGGATTGAGACTCCTTGATTATTGTTGCCAGTGGTGGTGCATCACAGCAGCATTTAAATAGATATGCACATTACAAGGTCTTTCGGCAAGACTGATTTCACACTTGTTTCAGCTGAAAAATACATATTTTAGCTTATTCTCTATTTTTCCCCACAGGCATATCATGTCTTTAACAAACAGTAGATGAAAGACTATCTAGAAAGTGCACAGGATTTCACATTTATTAACTGAGTCCATAAGGAGCTTTTTGTAACTGGCCCATTTCACATTTCTGCACTCGGTAGCTTATTTGATCCAGTTTTACAATATTCCCTGCCATTTATATACAGTTATTTGTTTCCTGTGAGACTGCATTGCATTTCAGTGGAATGAAGTTACAGTCAGCAATTAATTTGAAATATCTCTTGACAATTATTGTTTGTTGCAGGTTTTGTACATATTTTCTATATTACATACAAGAAAAATATAATTTTCTGTTACTGCCAGGATATGACCAGATTTTTCACCAATCAGTATAAAAATCACACTGGATCTTTACTGAGAAAAGGTCAAATCCTTTTCAAGTAAATATTCCATTTATATGTCTTACCCTAACTGAGGTAGGTTGCTTCATACACATTTTAGAAAAATCAGTAGATGTCTTATTGAATGTATTTGCATTTTACACAGGCAACACAACAGCTATAGTGTATATTTTAATGCAGAGTATGAAGTATTATTACTGAGTTAAGCAAAATATGCTACCCACACTGTTTTTTACATAGTGACATGATTTTTGATGTTAAAACTGGCCTCAGCCATAATGAGCACCTCACTTGTGACATCCTACATGGATAGCTTCTCTTCGTTAGCTAAGATCTCCCAGACAGTAATTGAGATGCACACATATTTGTTAACTAAGAAATGTGCTGCATGTGACTTTATTTACATATCTGTGCTTACTGTACTTAGATTTGTAGACTTTGCTGTAGGTTTTCATGCTGAATTAAAGAGCTGCGCACCATTCATATTGCACAGAGGATCTTGTGTGAATCCAGACTCCTTAATCTGTTTACCATTTGCTTTCTCCATTGTGTTATCTGAGGCACATCATAACCACTAAAGAAGCACTTCTCAACAGTTGTCTGTGTGGGTTTGTAGGTGTGTACTAGGCTAATGGCCCTGGAGCCTTTACAAGCCTAGCCCTCCAAAATATTGCCCAGGCACCATGCCACCCGATGTTACTTCACAGTGCCCCTATCCACTAGGGCAACTGGATTGATCCCTGGAGTGAACTTTGTTATCCATCCACTTGTCAAAATTTCTCTTGAAGAGGGCCAGCGAGGTGCTCTGCTTGACATGAATGGGAAGCTTATTCCAGAGTATGGGCAGTCTTTGGGAGATGAACCTGTCCCTCTAGCATGTTCTTTAATTGTGGTAATGAGGTTGTGATCTCTGGAGTGTGTGGTTTGGGGGGATTGGGATTTCTTTAAGTGTAGCATTTCAAGTAGGGCTGGGTCGGACATGGCTTTGTAAGTCAAGCAGAGATCACTTTTAAGTAGATGATAAGAGACTGAGAACAGCTGAAGTTTCTTGAGTCTGACCATGTAGGACATGTGTTTAAAGCCCAGGATCCTTTTTGTGAGGTACTTTTGTGGCCTCTCCAGCTGTTGTAGGTGACTGGTCAGGTACATGCCAAACAAGGTGTTATATTCGATGATTGATCTAATGAGGGATGAGTAGAGAGGGATGATGACCTCTTTCTTTCTGGATGCGAAACCTTTGGTTATAAGATGTGCCACATAGAAGGACTTTCTGACCACTGTGGCAATGCGGTGGTTGAAGATGAGGTGGCTGTCACCCTGGGTGCCCAGATCTCTTATTCAGTGTTCAGTGGGCTCCCATCAACATGGTAATTCATGGTACTGAGTTTTTTACAAAGGGGATAATTACACATTTTTTGGAGTTAAGCTTCAGGCCATGGTTCCGACACCAGTCATTGGTCTCAGAGAGGCCCTTTTGTAGGATGTCTGCATCACTTGAGGAGTTGATAATGACTCCTAGTTTGCTGTCATTAGTGAGCTTGGTCAGCCAGAGTCCTTCTGTGTTGGCCTGGACTTCTGAGAAGTAGATGCCAAACAGGAAATGGCCCAGGACCAAGTCCTGTGGGACTCCACTTGTGACTTTTCAACAGTCTGACTTGGAATCCACAACTTTCTGTGGGTCCTGTTTGTGAGCCAATTTGCAACCCACCTAGTGATGTAAGGATTGATGCCAAGTTTGGTGAGTTTATTGATGATACCTGAGTGGGGAATGGTATCAAAGGCCTTGGCCTGGTCAAGATAGCTGTATGCACAACCTTACCCTTATCCACAGCCTTGGTGACTGCCTCAAAGAAGTCAACCAGGTTCAGCAGGCAGGATCTCCCCTTGACAAAGTCAAACTGTGTGGGGTTAAGAGTTTGGAGATTGTCTATATCTTTGTTAAGCAGGTCCATGATGATGCGATCCATAGCTTTGCATACCAGACTCGTCAGGCTGATGAGGTGATAGTTCCCAGGGTCTGTAGTTGCTCCTTTATGGAACAGGATGACTGTAGCAGTCCGCCATTCATTATGGACATAGCCTGAAGCAAGGCTGTGATTGAACAGGGCACACAGATGTGGTGCCAGTTCATTTTATAGCTCATGTAGGACGCAGCCAGGGATATTTTCAGGTCCCATGGACAATGTATTCTTGGCTTTGGACAGTGCAGCTTTTACCTGTGCTGCAGAAATGGTGGATACCAGGCTTTCTTTTGGTATTGTGATAGGGCCCTTGGGGGGGTGGTAAAGTTGGCACTGAATCTGTCAAGTCAGTATGTTGGCTCTATCTGTTGGCTCAGTATAGGAGGTGCCATTGTGCAATAACTCAGAGGAAATCTGGGGATTGCCTTTGAGGTTTTTGATATAGCTGTATAAGGCTTTGTGGTTGATTTGTGGTGTCAGCCGCAATTCTGCCTTCATAGCTGGCTTTAGAGGATTTGATAAGGGATCTCAGCTTTTTTGTGGAGACTGATAAGGGAGGTTTTCCAGTCTTGTGACTTCATTTTTTTCTGCAACAGTTTCTTCTTTCTGTTGTAGAGTTTATTGATGGCTGGGGACCACTAGATTGGCTTCCTTTTTTTGGAGGAGAGCATCTTAGTTCTATTTAGTTTGGCAAGGTCCATGCATTTGTGTACATGCTTGTACAGTGCAGTGGTGTATTGTTCAGCAGTCATGCAGCTATTTTCCATTGCCATGGGTGCCGAGACGTTAGCCACCTCTGTTTTTAGGAGCCCAAATTCGGCTTTAGATAAGTTTTTCAGGGTGGTCACCTTAGCGGGGGGTGTAGGTGAGATGGAGATTTCCATGGTGATCAGTTTGTGGTCAGATTTAACCAGGGAGGAATTGACTGTTGGTGTGGAGCAATGGTCTCTCATGCTGGTGATAACCAGGTTGAGGATGTTACTTCCTCTAGTGGGGGTCAGAATGAGATGGTCCAGGGCATTGGAATTGATAAATTCCAGAAAGCATTGGCCCTGTACATTGCTACTTGAATAGTTTTCCCAGTTAATGGAAGGGTAGTTGAAGTCACCTAGTATAAAAGTATTGGGTTGGACCTTGATAGATTCCAGGGTGCTTAGGAACTTGGAGTGAGAGTCTAGGGGCATGTTTGGGGTTCTGTAGCAGGCTATGACATGTATCACTGTCTTGCCCAGTGTTAGTTGTACCTGGAGTATCTCGGATGCATTATGCTGGGCTACCAGTCTAGAGGTGTGCATATCATTTAAGAATATGGAGACAGCACAGCCTTTAGAGCTTCTGGCTGTATTCTGGGGCGGATTGTTCAAGAGATTCTGTTATTTAATGCATGTGGCACTGTGAGCCTGTAATCTTCCCCTGGTGCCCCGGAATTGACCTGTTTCCCATGCTTTGCTTTTATATATATATATATAAAACACCTAAAATTCAATTTCCTATACTAAAATGCATAAACATGTGCTACTACTGCCATGCCTGATAACTAGGAATGAATTTTGAACACAGTGTTTTAATTAACTAGCCAGTTACTGGTGCTGGTAACATGCTCCCATACCTGCTGTAGTTGTATTGTTCTGTTGCCATTCTTGATTTGTGAATGTACATTTGCTTTTTGTACCATTTGTTGTTGCCTCACAGCAAAAGGTTCTCCCGTTCGATTCTCGGCTGGAACATCTTCTTTGTGGAGTCTGCATGTCCTCCCTACGGTCGAGTGGCATTCGAAAGACATGCGTAGAATGGGTGTGCCTTCGATGAAGGTTGGGCATTGAGCTGGCACCTCAGCACCCGTAAAAAATCGATTGCCAATCATTAGCGGACCGAAGTTCCACTGTGGCGACCCCTAACCAGGAAAAGCCGAAAGCGGAAGAAGAACAACAATCCAGCTAGCACAGTCATGTTACTGTATTATTTTAGTTAACATTAACTGCTTGCTACAATCATGTAAATTGCACAATTACATACCTGTGTTTATTCTGTAACTTTCTACAGTATTACATTCTTCGGTATTTTAATATCATTTGAATTTTCATTTTTCCAATACTATACTTTTTGACTTAAATGTGGCTGTTCTAAATTCCACATTGTTTAACTGTACTTTTTTAGGAGGCATGCAGAAAAATATCATTACCTGGTTAGCAAAAGATAATAAATAGAATGGGGCAGAAAATTAATCCTGTATATCAAAATATTAATTTTCTGTTTCATTAGCTATTCTGTGGGAGCACTCTTTTCACCTCCTATGAATGTCTGGAGTTTTTTTTTTCTTTCAGATACACACTGCCTGTTTTTTGAAGGATGCCATAATTTTTTGTATGCTTGCTATGCATCTTGTTTAGACATAAATGTACCCACAATAACTCCCGTGTGCTGTACAGCATTATCTCTGTGGTCTTTACTGGGATTAATAGAGGTGTTTTAAGTACCCTTAAAACAGCTGTACACCTTCTGTATTGACAACCCCTCCCCTGCCCCCACGCACATGCATAAAACCCTGGTGAGAGAAATGCTGCAATGTCACCTAGTGTTGGGGCACATGTCCTGTACTTCTCCCTAACATATATGCCTCACCTTATTCTGCTTGTATGGGAAACAGCATGCACACATGCACAGTGTGATGTCATGGAGTTCTGGCATGCTTAATGTACTTGCAAACATATTTGCCTCATCTTATTCAGTTTCTGTAGGACAGCCATATGCTCACAGACACACACACACACACACACACACACACACACACACACACACACACACACACACACACTCACACTTGCATGCTATGGCATTCATAAGTAGGTTGTCACCCACTTTTCTCAGGGTTAGAGTGAGTGTCATCATCTATTCAGTGCATACTTCCTTGACTGATCCTGTGGTAACTCAGACTTGACTTCCTTGCCATGCTAGCTAGGGGGACTGTGGGACACCTTGTTTCTGCAATAACTCCAGCAGTTTAAGTAATGTGATTTGGTGTAGCATTGTATAACAATGAAATCTTTTGTGCACTCTCAAGTAATACAGACACTGTTATTTTAACAGGAAGCTGCACCAACAGAATCGCTCCTAAACTGGCAGGATTATGAAGGACGAACACCTTTGCACTTTGCAGTGGCAAATGGAAATGAAGCAGTTGTCAGCAGCCTTATTTCCTATGAGGGCTGCAATGTAACATCATATGATAACTTGTTTAGAACACCGTTACACTGGGCAGCTGTACTCGGTTAGTTGTAAATCTTTATTAATTTTACAAAACTGTAAATTAGTATTTCAGGGAGCAACATGACTGCATTTTGTTAACTGTCTAAAGTGATTTTTACAACTTTTCAGTTGCCTTAATCTTTTCCTGAAAGAGAAGCTGTTGATAGTCATATGGGTCTTTTAAAGCATTTTGAATTATATATACCTTTTGCTCACTCCATCAGACATGCAAATTTCTTAAGAAACTGTGATGCTACGCTCTAACATGTACCTTCTGGGAGCAGAGGGATGAGCCCCTTTGAAAGAATAGGGTTTAGATTTGTATTTGTTTTATGCTATTGTAATATGTGAACTTTTAAGGAAAGCAGTACTTTATTAGCAGTAGCATATAGTGTAAGCTCTGCATTTCACTGTGAGCATATTAAAATATATTTAGCGGTTACTAAATGACTACACATTGCTCCTGTTTCCCTGTTCACCTTTCTGACAACAGCTGATTAGTTTGCTGTAAAATGTGTGTGGCAAAATCATTTTAGTTATCGTATATATTATGTTATTTGATGTGTATTCTGTTTTTTAATAAGTGCTAAGACATGGCTACTTGGATATGTATAAGAATAATTTGAAATATAGATATTATTTTAATAGCATGATTTACATAGCAGTATCTCTGTTGTATAGTTTTGTTTTTCTTGTCCGATCATATTTACCTATAACATAGATGATTTTGTACAATTTGGATTAAGAACGAGAGTGCCGTGCACACTTAGCAATGATGTTTAAAGTTTTGACTACAGATATTTTTAAAGAGTTTATGCTGATATTGCAGACGCATTTCATTACTATTAGATTATCTTCATTGAGGTAAGCTGTTACTGTATGACTGCACTGATGTGGAATACTGGTAGTCTCTACTGAACAGTTAGATAATGCAGTTGAAGCGGTATCAAAATGTTACTTCACTAGACCAGAATTACAGATCTAGTAAATATAAGGGATTCATAACAGAGGTTATACTTTCAGTTAAGTATGAGATTGAAGGTTTTTATTTTTTTGTGAGTAAAGCATTTCCTGTCCCAAAGCAGTATGTCCTCCAGCTCCACGATTAACAGAAGCTGTTTATACCTTGCCACTTAGAGCAGGTGCCCTCATTCACATATCTGCAGAAGTGACTGCACTCTTTAATCAATTTTGGAGGTGAGAAACTTGAAGATGTGTTAGGTTCTTTGATAATTGACTTTACTGCACTAAAAATGATAAGAATGCATGCAAATCCATGTAATGTCTTGAAGGATTCTGACACTTGCATACCTCTCCACTGCCCAGATTTTTGCCTCATATTTTAGTCCATTTTTCATAAAATTGTGGTTTGCTGACAAATTAGTGGTAAATCATTAAATACTAAAGTTAGGTAATAATAGACATTTGAGTTTCAAACTTCATGCCCTTCAGAAAATTCATGATAATGCAAAACCTGTTGTTATATCAATTTTCTAAGTTTGTAAGAGCAATATTTCAAAATTGTCCTTATTTTTGGGCCTTTCTCCCACTTTTATTTGTGGCGTTGTCCAGATTTCTTGCTCTAAGAGGTTGAGAGGTATGCTTGTGTGGCTAGCTGTAATAAAGCAGAATGTATCATCCCACCTTGTGCCTTTATTCAGTATAATCCTCGGGTGCTTTTCCTTTTGGCTCCAGTCATAGGCTAAGATTTTTATTGCTGTTGGAACCTATCGATCCCCCATGTTATAGTCAGCTAATAAACACTTTTAAAACATTTTTGCCGTATTGTCCTTCCTTGTCCATTAAGTCTCCAGCCTGCTACTGTCTATTCATTCTCCCTAGCCGACAATATCCTAGGTAGCAGGAGAAGGAGGTGAGAGGCAGGGGTCATTACCATAATCCAGCAGGAGTTAGGAGATTTCTGAATGCTCTAACACCACTCCTCTGGGCAGGAAAGTGTTGTGCAATGCCTGTCATTCTGCCCACTGTTGTGCATGTTTCAACATACCCATGATCTTCATCTAAAGTATTGTGCATGTCTTGGTAGGCTTGCTCCCGAAGTCCTTAATTCAGCTACTGTGCTTCCAGTCTTTCCCATAGCTTGGTTTCTTGTGATGGGACATACCAAACACTATCCCATGGGATGTGTGAGGGGTGTTGGCTCTTACTCCCATCCCCTGTTTGGCTGGCTTCTCCAGTGTTTGTGGTGGTCTTCACACTTAAGTCACCTGGGGCCATACAGCAGCCCAGAATCACTCTGCCACAGTACTTGCTTTGGTTAAATATTACTTTGTCCATTCTAGTTATAGACAGTTTCTGGGATTTCATATAATATACCTTAGTTTCACATGGCTTCTCCGATTCTTTGTGGTATATAAGTTACTTGCTAGTGGTACAAAACTTGTTTTTCAGAAAGTAAAATCTTTTATAGCTAATTAGGCGGCAATTAACCTTAACATTACAGTTAAAAGTTTTCACAATCTACTTCCTTAATGCATAAACAACATTTGGTTGGGATTTAACCAGTACTTTTGCTTAAAATACGTGGTCTAGAGACTGTCTTCTTGCAAAACTGTCAACATATAGTCAGTTACTCTTTTTCCGTACCTGCTTATCTATTTCAGGGTACTAGATGGTCAGAGCATATCCCAGAAGGTGTTGAGTATATAGCTGGAATTTTCTTAATATTTAAATGTTAATAAATGTTGTGATTTCCTAAAAAAAAAAATTTGTAATTTATTTATGACACAGTCAAGTAATATAAAGTAAAGTAGATTTGATTGTCAGTTAATATAAAATATGTTAACAGTGTAGTAAGCAAAATAAAGTAAGAAAATAGAATGATATTAATTAATTAGGTTAAGCATGACTTATTTATTTGTAATATTTCTATGAAAATTAAATAATAAAGCAAATACTATAAAAGGATGAAACTGATAGGGCTAAAAAGATGACAACTATAATTTAATTAAATGTTTTGCATTTGTTTACCAGAATCATATGACTGGGCCATGCAAGACCCCTTTTTAGTGGAGGCATGGGAAAAAAGTACCATAACAAACATAAACAAAACATTTATATAGTACATCATAGCTGAGCTAGCATGGTAATTGGTTTGGAAATGTGTGAGATAAAATATTACATAGTTACATAGAGATATATACAAAATAAAACATATTTTATATAAACATATCTTACAATGAGGTAAAAATATTTCATCACAAATCAGTAAATGTCAAAAGCAGTTTTCAGTATTTGATGGTTCCAAAGTAGTGGCCCTGTAGCAGGTTCCAAAGGGGTAGTGCTTTGATCTTAGAAAGGTAGACGGGGGTGGAGGCATTTCAAGTGAACTTGAAAGTTAGAGAAGTGGGGAAATGTAATCAGAGTAGATTAGTCACAAACAATAGCAAGAAGGAGAGAGAAATATGTAAGCAGAAAGTATAAATAGGATAGAGTTAGTCAGCTAGTTGGAAATGAGCATTGAGGTAATCTGGTGTTTAGGAGGTAAGCATGGAGGTTTCTTATAAAGCTAAGCGTGTCTATTTCCATAAGTGGGCTGAGTATGCTAATTTGTGTCTTGGCGATGTAAGCAGAGTAAAAAGAATCATGTGATGACTTCTGGGATTTCAGTTATTGATCCCTGAATTTTTCTTTTGAGCAAAAAAGATCAGCTTGGGTTACACTGTTTCATGAGGGTGTTCAGGGAGGGGCACTCATCTGGGGTGTGAAATGTGGAATAAGAAGTTTTTAGTTGAAAGAATTTAAGATCCATCCAGTCTATTTTTTGAGACTGTGGGGCAGTGAGGGGTGTGTTAGGCAAATTAGCAGCGTATTTGGCAGTTTTATTGTTGCATTCTTCACGTTTTTCTAGGAGGCTGCTGTGTACATTAGTGAGGATGGGGCAGCACATAAGAGTGTTGTAGGAGATGAGCACGTGCACTAGATTTTCAGCTTAGGCTAGTGAGAAATGGCTTGGCTCTGTGTGGAGTTCATAATCCTTCAGCAAGTTTTCTTTATGACATTATGTGAATATCAAACTTGAGCTTGTCACACTATGTAGCTTGATGTTGGAAACATGCTCAAGTTTAAAGTTTTTAGCAGAGGTAATATGAAAATTATTTTGAGATTTGAGAACTGGTTTTAGAGACAAAGAACATATCTTTAAGATGTTCTTCATCTCACATTGCTGCAGTCCTTACACTTGGGTAGTCCGCTGTCCTCGGTCGGCCCGAATATCAAAGTATAAGGCTGACGTCGGTCAAGGCACATTAGACTGACATCAGGACGTCAGGGTACAAATGCGCATGACCGACGTCATATCCTCAGTCTTTTTTGCCGCATGGTCCGATGCAGAAGCAGCGTTGCAAGTGCCGTTCGGCGTTCTGAAATTTTTCGAATTCGGAGTTTCAGACCGAGTCAAAGTTGGCTAAGTACCCCGTTGGGGAATATTTTAGTTTTTCTTGCCTCAGTGGTTTACCGGATGTCAGAAAAAGTGAATAACTGTATTTCTTGTGGGAAACAGATACCGCATAGAGATTATCATACTCTGTGTATTCCTTGTTTAGGGCCTGAGCACGACGTTGTGGGGTGTCGCTTTTGTGCTAGATTCAATAAGCGCACTATTAAGAGAAGGTTAGATTGTGCCAGGTTAGTCTTCAGGAAGCGGTGCAATTATAATATGCCGTCGGATGCTCCGACGCCCGCTTCTTCGAAGAAGCGCAAGGACAAAGCAGCTAAGCCCAGGCAAGAAGAGCCGTCCGTACCGGACGCCGGTTCTTTAGAGGTGTCGGTGGAGCCGGGGGTTCCACCGGAGGTTTCTCTGGAGTCCCAGGGGGAGACTTTGTTATTGCAGGATGTGGCCTCTCAGGAGGCAGGTCAGGCTGAAGGGGCCTCTCAGGTTACTGTACTCCCCTCCCTTCCTAGGGTGGTTAGGCCTTCTCCTTCTGTTTCCAAGGCTTCTCCCAGAGGCAAGCCAGGTTTAGCTTCAGTTGGTGTCACTCCTAGTTCTTCAGGATCTGTGCCCAAGAAGCATATGCTTAAAATGGCAGAAGATTTGATTACTTTGATTAGAGGTTCTTTGCCCCTCCTGATAAGAGACCTAGGGTGGAACCTGAGTTGGGGAGTTTTGAGCAGGCTTGGATGTTTCAGAGTCTTGGCTGAAGACTTGCAGGAGTATTCTCCTTATTCTGATTCTGATGTGGATGATTCTACTCCTTCTGCTTCTCCTCCTGAGGATTTTTCTTTTTCAGAGACTCTTCATTCCATGAGGTAGCATTTTAAGTGGGAAGGTCAGGACTTCTCTGATTCCAGGAAAAGGCTTAGGGAATTTTTGTTTTTACCCCAGCATAGGCCTTTGGCTATACCTCCGGTTCTGGATGTTGTGGAAGATGTGTTTGCAGAGGCTTCTCTTAATCCTGATTCTTTGCCTCCTGCTCCTGTTAAACCGGATAGGTATTACAGGGTGCCTGAAGCTCATAAGTATCTTTATAAGAGTCCTAGGGCGGACCCAGAAACTGTTAGTCAGGGGCCTAAGGGTGTTAAGGCTTCTGTTGTTAAAAATCCGGTTCCTCCAGATAAAGAGGCCAGGGCTTTGGATAGATGGGGAAAGAAAGTCTATACTTCTTCCACCCTTGCTATGAGGGCTTTGAATTGCCAGTTTCACATGTTGAAATACCAAAACTATCTACTTTCTCAGTTGAAGTCTAAGGTAGATGCTCTGGCGGAAGGTATTGAGTGTAAAGAGTTACAAGATTTAGTACATGTTTCTGAACAGGTGGTAAGCATTCCTTGCAATGTGGTTTTGATGCTGTACAGGCCTCCTCTAGGGTGGCTGCCACTGGGTCAGTTCTTCGCAGGCACGCCTGGCTGAGGGATCAGAATTTATCTGACCATGTTAAGACAAGGATTTTAGATGTTCCTTTACAATCTGATGTGTTGTTTGGTTCACCTGTTGAGGCAGTCTTAAAGAAAATGGAAGACAAGGCTAAGTCTATGCAGACTGTTAAAGATTTTTTGCAGGTTCAGCCTCCGAAGTTTAGTAGAAATTGGCCTGCCAAGGGGTGGACGTATCCTTCTTATGATTCCCAGTCTAGGGGTAGATCTAGACGTGGTAGGGGCAGAGCTCAGGGCTCTTTCAGGCCTAGAACAGGGAGTTCACCTGCACAGTCTTCGGGTGAGGGCAGGGGTCAGTCCTTTCGTAAACAGACCCAATGACCTACCATTTCAGCTGCCAGAGCCTTCTCATCTGGCAGCACCTTTGGGAGGAAGGTTGACACTTTTCAAGGAAAATTGGAGTTTAATTACCCAAGACAGATGGGTATTGGATATCATACACCAAGGTTACAGGTTTTATTTCCATACCTTGCCTCCTTTCAAAGGCATGCCAGACGTTCCTCCTCAGCAAAGAATAGAGGCTCACAAACAAATTTCTCTGTTACTTCAAATAGGGGCCATTCAGCCAGTCCCTATGCCAGAAGTGGGCCTAGGATTTTATTCTCGCCTGTTCCTAGTACCAAAGAAGGGGAACACGTGGAGACCAATTTTGGATTTATCTATCCTCAACACTTATCTGGACATTCCCAAGTTCAAAATGTTGACGTTACAGCAGCTTTTACCCCTGCTGGGCAAAGATCATTGGATGGTAACTTTAGATCTCAAGGAGGCTTACCTTCATGTTCCTATCAGACTGAGTTGCAGGAAGTATCTGCGTTTTCGAGCTGGGACTTCTCATTATCAGTTCTCTGCATTGCCCTTTGGCTTATCTACTGCGCCCAGAGTGTTCACGAAAGTTCTGGCTCCAGTGATAGCTTTCTTCAGGCTAAGAGGAATACAGATCTATCCCTATTTGGACGATTGCCTGATTCTGGCTCAAGGAAGGGACGAGCTTCTTCATCATTTGGAATATGTGATAGCAGTGCTAAGATGCCTGGGGTATTCTGTGAACGAAATAAAGTCCAGTCTAGTACCCTCTCAGGACATGTGCTTTCTGGGTGTAAGACTGAATACAGCATCCCAGATGGCCTTTCTGACCCCGGACAAACAAAAGAATCTTTCCCTTTACTTTCATCAATTGTCTCATCAGTCCAGGCTGACTGCAAGGACAGTCCTTCAAGCCTTGGGGTTCATGGCATCTTGTATTCTGGTGCTTCCCAATGCCAAACTGCATATGAGGAAGCTACAATGGTATCTCAAAAATGTATGGACACAGCACTGCCAGGATCTGGACACTGTCATTCAATTAATACCTTGCATTCAAAAGGAATTTTTGTGGTGGGCTCAGGAATGTCACCTAAACAAGGGACTCTCTGTGACCCGGCCAGAGGCGAGTCAGATTCTAACGACAGATGCCTCAGACAAAGCTTGGGGAGCTCATCTAAATGGAAAGTGGATACAAGACAAGTGGCCTGCCAGACTACAACATCTACATATCAACCTGAAGGAGATGTTAGCAGTCCAGTTTGCATTAATAGCTTTCAAGGAGTTACTTCTTCCAGGGCAGGTGTTGATTCTAACAGACAACACAACTGTCATGTGGTACATCAACAAGCAAGGGGGAACACATTCTTATCCTCTATGCAGGCAAGCAATGATTTTGTGGGAGACTGCTCTCAGTTTACAGCTCAATCTTCAGGCAAGGTTTCTGCCGGGAGCACAGAACTCCTTAGCAGATGTGTTGAGCAGACGAATTATGGATCCCCACGAGTGGAAATTGGATCCTCATGTATTTCAGAAATTGACAGTGTCATGGGGAACTCCAGGCATAGATCTGTTCGCTTCTCCACTAAACCACCAGCTGCCAAAGTTTTGCACGAAAAGGTTTCATCCCACAGCTTGGAAAGTGGATGCTCTTTCTTTCAATTGGAGCAATCTTCATGTGTATGCCTTTCCACCTCTGCCTCTCCTCCCAAAGGTACTCCTAAAGGTCAGACAGGACAAGCCAAGGATGATTTTAATAGCTCCAGATTGGCCTCGACAGCACTGGTACCCATTACTGAGAAGTCTGGCAGGAGCCTCCATGGCCTTTGCCTTCGGTTCCACACCTGTTGTCTCAGGAGGACAGTCATTTACTCAATGTCAAACTTCACTCTCTTCACCTAACAGCCTGGCATATTCTGTTTTGAACCATAAAGGGTCTCAGCTTCCACAGCAAGTTTTGAATGTTATTTTGGAAGCTAGAAGGCCTAGTACAAGGAAAGTGTACGCAGATAAATGGAAGAGATTTTTATTTTGGAGTGCAGCAAAGGATTTTGATGTTTCTGAGCCTAATTTAAGTGTGGCTCTTCAATATCTTACTGAGTTACTGGACAAAGGTTTGTCCTTCTCTTCTATTAAGGTTCATGCTGCAGCAATTTCAGCTCACTATGACTGTGACCCACCATTGTTTTCTCATCCTTTGTTCAAGCAATTTCTTAGAGGGGCAAAGAATATAAGACCCCACGTGAGCTCCTACTCCTGCTTGGGATCTCAATTTTGTGTTGGAGAAACTCACTCTACAACCTTTTGAGCCTGCAGCTACTACTGAGTTGAAATATTTGTCATGGAAGACTGCTTTTTTGTTGGCCATTACCTCTGCAAGAAGGGTTTCTGAATTGCAGGCCCTTATGGCGGTTGAGCCTTTCTTAATTTTCCATAAGGATAGGGTATCTTTGCGTACTAATCCTTCCTTTATGCCTAAAGTGGTTTCTAGTGTGGCTTTAAACCAAACTATTCATTTGCCTACTTTTTATGCAAATCCCCAAAATAAAGGGGAAAAGATTTTGCACACTTTAGATGTACACAGGCAGTTGCGATATTATTTGAGCAGAACTAAAGAGTTCAGGCAGTCTCAGCAGTTATTTGTTTCTTTTGCTTTGAGTTCTCAGGGCAAGCCTGTGTCAAAACAAACTATTTCTAAGTGGATTGGGTTTTGCATTGCTTTCTGTTATTCCCATCATGGCAAGGAGATTCCAGCTGGGATTAGGCCTCATTCCACTAGGGCTACTGCCACTTGACAGCCTTTTTAAGGGGTGGCAACTAAAGATATTTTGGAGGCAGCTACTTGGAGTTCAGTGCATACTTTCTCAAAGCATTATCACCTTCCACTTTACTCTAAATCTAGGGCTGGTTTTGCCACTGCTGTTTTACAGGGCATTTTGGCAGCTCCTGCTTCTTTATAGTTTTGCCATCCTCCCTTATCTCTGCTTTGGGATTCTACCCAAGTGTAAGGACTGCAGCAATGTGAGATGAAGAACATAGTACAGTTTTGTACCTACCATAAATGTAGATGTTCGAAGATCCACATTGCTGCAGTCCAATTTACCCTCCCTCCTTCCCCTCTGTAGTTAGAGGCGGTTGTGTGGGTTGGATTGTAAATATTGTGTATATTGTATATATTGTACATATTATTAGTGCAAGGGTGGTTGGTTGGTTGTTTGCTGTCTTTTGGTTTTGACCTTTCTTTGTAGGGTCTTCTGACATCTGGGGCAAGAAAAGACTGAGGATATGACGTCGGTCATGCGCATTTGTACCCTGACGTCCTGATGTCAGTGTAATGCGCCTTGACCGACGTCAGCCTTATACTTTGATATTCGGGCCGACCGAGGACAGCGGACTACCCAAGTGTAAGGACTGCAGCAATGTGGATCTTCGAACATCTACATTTATGGTAGGTACAAAACTGTACTTTTTTCAGCATTGTGTAATTTGAGCATTTTCTATCTACTGCTCCACTGCTGAGTAGAACTTCAAAGCAATAATCTGTAGCTTTCCCAAGGAAAGGGCGAAGCAAATGATTGTAGTATCATCTGCATATTGAATCATTGTGATAGAGAGGTGGCAGTATAAAACTTACTTATATGCATGTTGAATAGCAAGGGGCCAAGGATGGACCCTTGAGGACATCTATAGAGACTAGAAGAAAGGAGGAGGAGCAATTGCGTTTGCACCTTACTGCTTGGGTGCAATTTCTTAGTTAGCTCATGGAGTATAATAATGTGTGAGATAAGTTGAGTTCTGCTAGGTTTGAACCACTTTTGAGCATGGAACAGTATTGAATGCCTTTGAGATGTCCAGAAAATGGCTGAGACTGGTTTGCTAGCATTACAATACTGTTGATATTGTCTAGAAATGGTAGCAGAGGAGTAATGGTTGCTTTGGTGGGTGTAGAAACTGTGTTGGATAGGGTTGAGTAGATATTTAAAGATTTAAGTGTGCATGCAAACCCTCTGGATTTTTGACAGAGAAGGAACTTACTGCTATTGGTTGATAGTTACCTAGTTCAGTATCTTTCCTTGTTAGTGGTAAGATGTGTGATTGTTTCCATAACTGCAGGAATGTATAACTTGGTAATGGCTCTATATATGAGGATAGAGACTGGAAATGCTAAGGTCTCAGCTGCAACTTTAATGCATTTTGCTGGCAGGTTATTGGCTTCTAGATTAGTTGACTTCGCTTAAAGGAGTTTTTTAATGGATGGTGGTAAGGATTTCTTTAATGTAAAGGTATTTGTTTGAGGTGGATTTTCAAGATGATCATAGTACAGTTGAGAACTTGTGGATTTATGTAGTGCATTTACTGTAATGACGTTGGAATTGAAGGAGTTTGCCATAGTTCTGTGAGTGCCTGAGTTAAGAAGGTTATTATAGGTGGACCAGAAAGTTTTTTTTTATTACTTTGGGGGCTGCTGTGAATGTTTACATAGTAACCCAATGTAATATGAGGAGTTTTATTTAGTTCCATAGACAGCAGTAGATCTGGTAGTTTGGAAGAGTTTTGTTTTTCTGCCAGATTTTCCAAGCTTCATCCCCAAGTTTAATGATGTGAGTTAGCCAGGATACTGATCTAAATTTTATGCATGTTTTCCTGAGTGGTGAGAGCTCATTTAGTAAGTTTAAGAACACCTGATTAAATGTGGTAGTGTCTTCCTCTAGATGTACGTGTTTTAAGTAGTGCTAGTTGATCTGATACAAGGCATTGGTGAGAATCAGCATTGTGCGTACTAGGGTTTATGACTAGGTTATAGTCATGAAAATAATTTTTTTGTTGTAGTTTGATGTGCTGACCTCTTTGAGAATCAGTTAGAGAACCTGCTTGAGTTATTTTATTGCGGGTGGTAGTAAGTATCCATTCCAAAATTGATGTAGCATTATTGTCTTTGCAGTACCATTTTGGGATGGTGATCAGTCGAGAAAAATTCTAAAGACTGAGAGAATATTTGATAGGAGTATACAGTACAGCACAACTTACATTTACATAGTTAATGGTTTCTAATTTAATGTTTTTTGATAACCGGGATCGAATCTCTTCAAGTGCAGAGTAATTCAAATTTGTAGAAAGCCTTCGTGCATTGGATGAGAAGTTAAACCAAGGCCACATCATCTTGAGTAGGTGGTAGCTCAGGTGATTGTAAAAGATCCTTGTTTAAGGCATTATCAGTGTATCTTATTAGTGTATCTTTGTAAGTTTTGTCTGCATGTAGAAGTATGTTCTGGAGGGAGAGAAAAGAACATTTGGGCCTGTGTTTGGGTGGACATTCTCACTGTTTACCAAAATATCTGAGTATTGCGACAATGAGGGGGAATATTTCTGGTTATTTTGTTATTCATGAAGCAAATACATTTTGCATTTTTAAATTACATTTTTTTTTGAGTTATGAGAATAATTCTGGGTAGTATTTGCCAGTCCTGAGTTTAGGTCGTAGTGACTCCCAGGGTTATGGGGCCATAACAAAAATATATTCTTTGTGCAGTGAAGTTTGCTGATATAGAGGGTTTGTAATGAAGGGTCATTGGTGGGAGAGACCTCCGATTTTAGCTGGAGTTTCTTAGTCTGTGATGTAATTTGCAAAGAAGGAAGAGGAGTCCAGTAAGTTTACATGTTAATAATCTAAATAAAGCCATGGTCGTTAGACTGGAATCCATTTAGTCTTGGAGAGATTGGAGCAGTGGTGTTCACTTTGTGATGCAAAAGTGATACATTTGTATGTATGTAATTTGTAGTAGTCTATAGGGAGGACCGATGCTTTTCTGATGCTGCTTATAGGATCAGAAAGATATGTTGTAGCGGAGCTAGTAGTATTCCTTTCACAGTTGCTACTCCCTATTCAGGAGAAGGGAAATTTTATATTATCATGACCTCGAACAAAAGTTTGTTTATTTTTGGCTTTGTTCAGATGCTGGTCAAACCAGATTCTTAGGTTGTGGAACTTTTTAGCTGTTTCAGGTGGCTCCTGGTTATTGTAAATACTGTTTCAGTGCTGGGGAATTGAGCAAAGTTCCCATGGAGTTCCAGAAGTCATTACTTCTGTTTTTCTTGTATTTAATAGACATTTTTTATGTAATAATTTGAGAAAAACATGAGGTTTGTTTGTATGTATATATATATATATATATATATATATATATATATATATATATATATATATATATATATATATATATATATATATTGGATAACATTTTTTAGAATAAGCTGTGGTATATTAATACTTGACTGCTGTATTTTATTTTTACTTGTACTAAATGGAGCTTTTCTCCCCGGGTCACTGCTGAAAAAGGGCACCTGCCCAGCCAGTCTAACCCGGTCAACAAATGTAAAATAAATATATATAAATATAGATATATATAGATATATAGATATATATATATATATATATATATATATATATATAGATAGATAGATATATATATATATTAATTCTTTCTTTGTTTTGCTGTATAAAGGCTTGACGATTGTCTCATTTTCATTGGAAGCACAGAATCATAGTTTACAGGTACAGGTAGATTAAAAGGATCATGGCAGATGTCAAGTTGATGTGTAGTACATAACATATAGAACTTGAAAGATATTGAGTTATTGAATTAAGAAATAACCTGATTAAACTTTAGTTTTAAGAAGCCATGTAGATTTAACATCCATTCCATCTACCTTTCCTTATCACTTCATATTGTTTCCTATCTCACACTCCTAATAATATTCTGCATCTCAGCTGTTTCCTTTGTGGGATTGTGGTAAGTTATTAGAACAAGATTCATTTTACTTACTCCTTTTTAAATACCTCTGCCCACTGTATTTGGATTAATCCATTTTATTAGAAAATTATTGTTATTTACAAATATTTACAAATCTCATAGAAAGATTTTGCAATATTAAACCTTGCTATATGTGTTGCAATGAAAAAAATTGTTTGATATTATAAATTTAACTATAACTTTTAAGTTAAGTAACGTGCATTGTCCATCCTTTCTGGTGCAAAATCTGTTTATTAAATATTGTGTAGTTAAAGTTCTTGTATTTTTCATTTGGGCGCATCTGGCCATCAGCAAGAAGTGTAGTACTGATACCAAAAGGAAGTCTGTTTTCTTTATCTGTGTGTTCCAAAATCTTCCATAATCTCCATATAGACATTTTTCTATATTTACTGGAAATAAATATGGAATATTGTATTTTTTCTGTATATATGATCAAAATTTTTTGCTCTAGGACATACTAAAAAAATGCATGCTGTACTGTTTCTAACTCTAAGCATTCTTTTCTGATACATTTTCTAATGGAGAAGGGCTTATACACAAAAGTTGACCTTAACAGTAATTTGTTTAGGGTACATCTCCACAAAAAATCCCCCACTGTGGTATTTTTTTGGTAAATATTCTCCTATTTCTTATTCCACTGTATTGGGAGATTAGGCACCCTATAATATGCCGTCATCTCTTGACAAAACTTTTTGTAGTACATGAATTTACAGAGCTTTGTTCAGTAGTGTGGAGTGGATAAGTTAGATTCATATAATACATTGTACTAAACACTGAGACGTAGACATTCATGCCATTGGAAGACTACTTGATCCACTCGACCTTCTTATGTGCCTACATACTGTACTTGCTGTTGAGCTTTCATAATTAAAAGTCTTCACTCTCCTTCTCTTTAGGTAGATGTGTCTTGTTTCATTTTACTGAAACTCATGTACGATTAGCTCTTTGGGTTGGCTTTCCCATGTGTTCTCCACTCTTGTTCATTAAAAAAATGGTTCAGAAGTTGTCCTCGGCTATTTTTTTTCCTTGTATTTTTTCCTACTTTGGAATTATTTTTTTTAGCACTGTAATACATTGTCTTCTGCACACTGATTTCTTTGTATTTATTTATTTATTTTGTCTTGTCATGTTTCTTAGACAACAAATGTTCTCCTGTAAGAGGTTAATGCATTTTTGGACTTTTTGAGCAGCTGTGCTTAATTTTTTTTTCTTTTTATTGAGCAGCTGGGTTGTACTCCAGAACTAAGTATTCTGTCTTGGAAAGCAAATAGTCTCTTTTTGTTTGCCAGTCACAAGTACAACATTTAGAAGAATGAAGATGGAAACTGTGAAAAAGTTTCAAAAATGAGTATTGTAAAAATAAACACAGAATCAAACATTTCATTGAAGATGAGGCGTATCTCCTTACACACCCCTGATTTTTAAAATGTACTACATCAGAGGTTGCACTACCGTGGGGGTGGAGAGAAAAGCAGAAGTGGACATTGTATTTCTGAAACCCATAATTCACTAATAACTATTGGAATCTTGAATTTTGATTATTTTTTTAAACACCTTCACTGAATTATTACTTAAGACTTAGGCATGTGTGGATTAGTAGAAAAGAAAACAAACCATAGTAACATTTTTTTTTATTTGCATACATTTTACATTCCATATATGCTTTCTTAACTAACAATTGTCATTCAGTCCAATCTTATATAAATTGCTCAATTCCTGCCTTCCCTTAAGCCCCACCCTTCCTCCCGGACATAATTCTACATCTGTTGTTCCCACAAATTCCATTTATTTCTATATAGTTTTTCTTCCCTTTTCTAAAGGTACCATTTCAGTTCTTTTATCTCTGTTACAGTATTTCAGATATAATTGATTTATATTTTGATTCCCACTTTCTTGTCATTGCTTTTTTGGTAGCCAATATAATTAAACTTAATAAAGCCTTATAATGTGCAGACAATTCATCTCCTGTGTGTCAGCTCAAAATAATCATTTCCTTAATTATAGCCTTTTGCTCCTCCAGTATTTGACAGACTATTTTATAGGGATTTTTTTAAATCTGCCGACTCATTACACTCTCAAAAACATGTTCACAATTGTCTCTTTTTGCCCCATCACAATTCAAACATTTGCTATCTACCTAAGGAAAATTTCATTGAAGTCTGCTTGGGGTATAAAAATACCTATTCAAACTCGTCCAAGCAAAAATCCTAAACTTTCTGGACTTTGTTGCATTCTTATGAGCCATACAGGTGTTCTCTCAATTTTCTTTGTAAATTGTTTTTCCAGTCTCTCTTCTCAATTGATTATCTTATCAGATGAGGTTATTATGCAGTATTTTATCCCTACTAATTATCCCTTTTTAACAGCGGTTTCTGTTCTAGAATGGACTCAAAACTTTACCAGAGCAGGTCTTTCTCTTAGGACGCCCCTATCCCTTTCTCTTTACCTATACTCTGATATCAATCCCTGGTATGGAAGGCAGTATCATTCCTACAGTCCAATTAGACTTTGATTATTGGCCAAAATACTGATATCCACCTTTATTTTCAAGTTACTTATTAAGTGGAGATTACCATTTTCACAGGCTGCCATGTTTTATGGCATCTAAGTTTCCTGTGCTTATTGGAAATATTTCCAAGCTGCAATAAAGTTGGAGAAACCTACCTTATCCCTTGCAACATCCTTCATAGTCATATCCAGGAATACAGAATGCAGAAAGAACGGACTTGCATATACTAAGATGCCATTTCCCAAAATACACCATTTTCTCCAAGGTATGGCAATCTTGGAGTTGGTATATATAAGTTTGGGTGTGTATGTGGGGCTTGCTCCCCACTTGGGGGGGGGGGTGCAGGGGGGGCATACCCCCTGCAAAAAATGTTTTAAGTAGAAAAGTGATTTTCAAAATTCACTCTTCTCCTGTGTTTCAGTCTTTTTCCCCCCAGCGTGTTGACACTCTGCATTTCGAGTGCTGACATTTCATTAGGGAGCCTTTCTTAAGTATAGTTTCCCAAGCTGTTTACTATTTCATTTGGATTTCCTATTTGCATTTAAATTATGTTATTAGAACAGTATTTTGCTTGTTATAACTAGCATCCTAGGAGGTGCTAAATTTAACCAATAGCAGACAGTTTGTCTGATCAAAAGAATCATTTTCATTTTGTATCTCAGCAAAAGTACACAAAGTCTAAAAATTCTGAGCCTTTTATTTAGGTTCAGTGGTAATTACTAACCACGGAATCCAGGAGACCTTTAAGATACCTAGCTCAAATTCCCAATGTCCTCAAAGCACTTTCTGGTTAAATGAATTGCTCAAAGTCACACAGTAGGCAAATGAAAATAGAAGGATTCAGACTCTGTGCCCTTGACACAGGAAACAGCTCATTAATAAGCCAGAACTTTAGTTTTCTGTGCTAACTGCAATAAAAGTGTAATAATGGATCTGTCCTCCAGTTGTACTTTGTTCACTGTGGTGAAATCCTGTTTTTTCCCTTCAGTATAAATATTGTAGCAATAAACAAAAACTGGATTCATCAGAATTGTAAAATACATATTGTAGTAAACATTCAGTGTGCTTCCTTGGATCAGGTGCCACAGCCAACTAGCAGAGTGTATCTGGGGTAGGGTGAGGCAGAAGAATGCCAAAGAATTTGAAAATGTGTAGAAAACAGAAGTGTGAGTAGTACTTATCTATGGCACCGAAACCTGGGCAGTGAAGACAGAGCAGTTGAAGATTGAGGTGATGGAAATGACATGTCTGAGACAAGTGGTACAATGTGCGGTGTGGGACAGATGAAGAAATTAGTAAAATATAGCAGAAGACAAAGTAGCCACAGTTTCAGAAAAGGTTATGGTGGTTCAGTCACATGCGCAGGAAAGCAGAAGGCAATTTTGTGAAGATAATTTTGGAAGAGAGACTGGAAAAAGGCAAGCAGAAACTTGGATGCCCAGCCAAGAGATGGATAGCTTGCATGAGAGAAGACTTACAGTAGTCAGGGATGAGAGTCAAAGAAAGTAGCAGAGTGACACTGACCACATGTAGAAAAATGGGAAAGATGGGTTTAATTATTATAATGACATTGACTGACACTCTGGTTTCCTTTAAGGACCTGGTTATATGAATAGGTCCACCTGTGAGATTTTATAAGCTGTATAAAAAAAGTATAAGAAATCAGAAATTATATAATCTTAAGTTATGTTATACCCAAACTATGGTATGGAATAATACAGAAGCCTTATAAGAAAGCTAGCATGAATAAATTGAAAAGAAACAATGGAAATATATCAAGGGCATCCATGAATGTGAAAGTTTAAGGTATTATGAAAAATTAAATTATTTGATTTTGTACAGTATTTTATATAGGTATTTAAGAGGAAACCTTATTCACGTATATAGAACATTTTGAGACAATTACCTCTGTAAATGCTTGGTGTCATCAATCAGTGGTAGAGCAGCATCAGACAACATTTGTAAGAGATTATGCAGGAAGGAGAAGTACTAATTAGCTCTCTGAAAGAGCAGCTGGTATCTGGAAACAAACACTAGATCTGATGTTGTCCTTTTCATTCTCCTCAACACATGGGTTTGGATCTGATCCTCAGATCTGACTCGGCCACATACTCCAGTCTTCTGATCCAACTCTTGAGCTCCTCCCTCTACTCGTAATGTCTTACTCCATCCTCATTACCTCAGATCATGTTTGGCACCATTGTGCCCAGATGCAGGTTCCTCTCTCGAGCAGAATTTAGTGGTGTTTTGTGAGTTATTTTTTTGTCTTGTTTAACAAAAGTTTTTTTCTAATTGGTCTTAGTTTTCGCTGCCATTAGAATTTCTTTCTTCTATTCTCACATAGTATTTCTTTTATACCATAGTTGGTATTGCCTTTACCCTTTATTCAGGGTATCATCTTTTAGATTACCATTGTTGGTAAGTAATACTTTTTCTTACATATAACAAAAGAAAATAAATCTTATCTTATTCTCTTCTCTTATAGTGTCATTTTCTGTGCTGTTATTTTACTGCACTGATTTACTGTACTGTTCAAGTTTGTGCTGTCTACTATTGACTGCCATGTTGTATAAACCAATAGGTTGCCAAAAATGCACTTCTTGTGGGCATAAAATTCCAGTTGGATATAAATTGCCCCATCTATTGTACTTTTCACCTAAGGGCTCCGGCTGACTGAGGCAACAAGCTGATACTAAAAGGACTTCTACTTGCTACTTCAACTCCATCTTCTGGGTTTCAAACTCCCCACTAAAGTTCCGAAGTTTGCTCCATTGGAGCACAGAAAATGCTCCCCGGAGTAGTCCCCTAGGACTTTGTTGGAGAAACCTACCAAAACCCGCAAAATCTCAAATTCGACATCTTTGGATTTGAAATCCACTGATCCAAAATCTTCATATTCGATAATCATATCAGGCAGTCCGGTGGAGCATTCCTCAGATTCCAGGTCCTTGGATCTGAAGCCTGGCACCTCTAAAAGAAGTCACATGCCAGAGTATGTCATTAAACCAGTTCCTCCTACTCTGCGCTCTCCATTCTTACAACTCCTAAAAAACATTCAAGGTCACAGTCCACACATCCTCCAGGTATTCCCGAAGTTTATCAGAAGCAGATGTGTATAGGACGATGCAAAAATTTCTCAGAGCTCAGATACAGATGTGGGTCATACCAGCTCCGCCCCCTATTGTATCCGTGAACCTTCTATGATGTTGCACAGTATTCTCTCTCCTCTTTCAATATGTTCAGCTGTTTCGGATTCCCAGGATCCAAAATTCTTGAGGGGTATAGAGTCAGATATGAAGATCTCCTCTTCGACTCTGATGATATCCCTGACTAGTACCACTCCGATACCTTTGGATCGGAATGGATCCCGGAGCAGAAGTGTTGGCATCAGATCCATGGGGCAAGGAATGACCCCGATGTTGTTGGATCTGTCCCTGCCCCTTGGAGCCTCTGCCTTGGACAGTTCAGATCCTGTTCCATCCTTCAAGCATGGATCCAAGAATGGTTATGATCTGCCTGTGCTGGGAGCTTCAGCTCCTGTTCAGATGGTTGCGGTTTCTCTGGGCCCGTCTGCCTTCGAGATAGTGGAGAGGGCTTTTTCTCTCTCAAGAGAACTGCCTTCTTATTCCTCTGATCCAGCCCCCATTCCCTTGTCAGCTCCAAGCTCTGAGTCAGTCAGACCTACTCTACAGGGACAGCCACAAAATGCACCCTGCCAATTATCTCAGATCTTGTTTGCCGCTTCTAGCTAATGAAAGTGGTCTGCCAGTCTCTCTCAAGCTTTTTGGATAAGAAACATTTTTTTTTGTTCATAATGTCTCCATTTAACAGTTTTTCTGTTTAGATTACCTTTTAATGTTAACCCTTTGTTGTTTTTTTCTAGTTTAGAATTTTCTCTGCTTTTTTCTTCCTTGCCGTTACGACTTAGTCATATTTACGACATATTATTGTTGGCATTTCCTTACTTTCCCTCTATTCTACTGTCTTAGAGTGTAGTGGTTCTTCTGCTGGTCTTTCCACTCCCTTTCTCCTATGACCTTGTTGTAGTTATTCATACCATTGCTAGTATTCCTCTGCTTTCTTCTTCCTGTTTTAAAAAAAAAAGATGTATAGGAAAAAAGAACCCTGGTTGATAAAGTGCCCTCTCAAGCACAAACTCAAAGTCAGATAAAAAGAAACTGGGTGCACATCACGGTAAAACACAACCACTTTAATGAAACAAGAATGTTAAAGCAATAGTAAGCGCTTTCACTACCATCAAGGTAGCTTCATCAGACCTAATTAAAACAGTCTTCCCTCCACTATTTAAATACAAACCATCCAATCAGGAACCAAGAAACAAATCACCTATTACTTAAAGTTGCAATACACCTTATTAAAACATTATTTCTTAACACACACATAAATAGAATAATTATATATATATCTCAAAAGATGCACATGTTTTTCAACCAAAAATATAAAATAAAATAAATACAGGTAATAATAAACTGCAATAGTACATCAATGTTTTAGGGGGTGAGAATTCAAGTGGGGTTTCATGGATACACGCTCATTGATGCCTGGAAAATTATCTGCATCTAACCGTATAATCCACTGTTGCTCCCTTCCTTCTGGAAAATTCTTGATATCACCCCCTCTAATCTTCGTAGCTATAATCTCTAAAACTAAAAATGTAAAACTATGCTCATGATGTCTATTACATGTTGCCTCAATGCAGTCTTAGCCCTCTTGTTCCTCATGCCCGAAAGAACATATCTTAGAACACATATGGGGATGTGAGTGACAAACCTGTGGGTTTCCAGAGATGTTCCAAATGTGGACATAAGTTGCGTCTCTCGGATGCACACTCACTTTGTGTGTACTGCTTGGGTCCATTGCATTTACAGGTAGATTACTTGATTTGCCACAGATTTAATCCACGAGCCTTAACTGAACACAAAAACAAGCTGATATTAAAAGGTCTCCTTCCTTCCTCTTTTGGAGAAGCCATATCCCAGTCTCCAAAGTTGAAGCTTTCCCCCTCGTCAAAATCTTAATTGGACTCTTCCCAGAAAAGGAGTGCTAAACATCTGGTCTCAACCCTGGATCAGAAAAAGATAAAAATTTAGGATCCACCTGATGCTTTGGATCCTATGACTTCAGAAATGATTACTGTGGTTCTGGCACAATCCAAGTCTGATCAGGCACAACCTTCGGAGACTGTATACTGTCCTTGAATGAGATATTCTCTGTCAGTTGACCCAGTACCAGACAAGCTTCCATTTCCTTTTTTGCAGAGACCAGCATCCCTCTCCATTTACTCTACTTGTTCTTCCAGAAGTCTCACAAAAGAAGATGTGGAGAGAGTGATGAGGAGGATCCTCTTGGCACAGGGGCAAATTGCTTTTCTCTTGGCGCTTACCCCTCTGGGTCAGGTTGCCCAGCCTTCCACCACACCACCCCTGCAAGTTCCTCCTCTGACACCATCTGTTGTCTTAGAACTTCAGCATCCCAGTCATCCGGATCCTTCAGTCTCAGATCAGAAGACTACCATCCACATCTACAGAGCTGACATCATCTCTGAGACCTCCAGCCTTTTCGGATCTGGAGAGTTCTCAGAGCCAAGGCCTGCCTGACAGGTCCGGGAAGCAGCATTCGACTCTGAAGTTTTCGGAGCTGTCTCTGCTCCTTCGCACCTCGGCACTGGGCAGTTCGGCTCTGGCTCCCAGCTTTGGGGCGGTGTCGTGATATTGGAGAGAGGGGGTGATTCGGAAGCCTGAGTTTTTCAGATCAGAGACTCCTTTTGGCTCCTTTGAGCTCTGCCTTCAAGGCTGCAAAGAGAGTGTTCACTGCCTTGACAGTCCTGATGTAACCTTCTCCCTTGGATCCTACCTATTTCACCCTGATGCCCCAGCACCTACAGCCTCAACATCTCTCTCCATAGGGACATCCTATACCAAAACCTCAGGCTCCCTATTAGGGAGTTTTGAATTCCTCTTCTGAAGGGTTATGAGAGGCTACCAGGCCCTGCAGAACTGCAGTGGCAAAGCCTGCTCTGGATTTAGAGTAAAGAGGTAAGTGGTAGTTTAGGACCAGCCACCCAACCTCAGCTTTGGGATTCTACCCAAGTGTAATGACTGCAACAGTGAAACACGATGAACATAGTGCAGTTGTGTACCTACCATAAATGTAGATGTTCGAGTGTATTCACTGTTGCAGTCCAGGTTACCCACCCACCATCCCCCTTTTCTATGCTGGGACTTTACTGTACTTCTCAATTCTATACAACCTATGTGGTGTATTTGCTTGTAGATGAAGGAAATGTTTATTTTACTACATGTATGCCTTTTGGCATTCTTTTTTACAGCCTTCCTGTTTGGGGGCACCTGACATCTGAGGCAAGAAAAACTGAAGAAAATGGCGTCGGTTGCATCTTTTATACCCCTGGCGCACTGATGTCAGGGAAGAGGCGACAGCAGCTGACGCCGGACCTAGACTTTGGAACTCTGGCCGACTGCGGGTAGCCTGCCAGCAGGAAAATCCAAGTGTAATGACTGTAACAGTGAATACACTCGAACATCTACATTTATGGTAAGTACACAACTGTACTGTCTCTCCCTTTCACTGCATGTGAGTGGACGCAATGTACTCTACCAGGGTTAAAGCTGGTGAGCTCCCATTGCCCTGGTTCCCTACCCTCAGGAAGAGAAACAAACGCAACCATTTGTTGAAGGTACAGCAGCCATTGGTTGAATCGGGTAGACTTAGAGAGTTTTAGCACATAAAACAGACCAAAGATTGTGTATGTCAAGAAAGGTTTCAGTGTGAGGGTGGAACCTAGATGGGCAACTGAAATCAGCACATTTTTAGAGCTCCACAAAACTATCTTAAAAAACAAGAAAATACTTAATTTTGCTAAACAAAAATAGCCAAATATTGTTGATAAGCCGCTGAACTACCAGTATATCAATTTTGGTGTTTATTCATTGAGATTTTCCTGTCAAAATAACTTGGAGATTATTACTGCTTTGTGGAAATGAATAACTCAAAGAACTCTCATTCAGAAACTACTCTGAAAAAAGAAATACAGTTGATGTCCTCTACACTACAAGAGCTATCCCTGAAAATGGATGGATTTAAGGACAGTTTAGAAAACCTTAAAGAAAACTGTCAGAAACAAACTGATGCCTTCAGAGAATTATTACAACAACAGTAAACTAGATATCAGACATTAAAACCTCCTTAAGTGACATAGAGGGGAGACTTAAAGAGGAAGAAAATCAAAGTGAATTATTTTACAGCAGAACAACTGGCTTATCAGCAAAGTAGATGACCTGGAAAATAGAGAAAGGAGGACAAATATAAGAATGTTCGGGCTTCCAGAGAGAACAAAAGGTGAGGACATTATCTCATTTTTAAACTATTAACTACCGGAAATTTTAGACCTAAAAGATGATTTATCCTGGGGTATAGAAGGAGCGCATAGAGCAATAGGAAAGCCAATATCTCTCGCACCAAATATACCTCCAAGATCAAGTGTAGTAAAGTTTTTGTCATATTTAGATAAAGAACTTGCCCTCAAATCAGCATGGAGAAAAAGTCCTTTGAAATACAAACAAAATCAAATTAGATTTGATAACGACTATTCCACCAGAGTACTAGATTTGAGAAAAAAACTTGGCCACTGGTGAAACTACTTAAGCGAAACAAAATAAAAGCAAACTTGTTTATCGTCCAAAAGTCAAGATTTTCTATTCAAATGAAATGAGGACTTTTAACAACTTAGAGGAAACATATTCTTTCATCAAGAGCAATAACATAATAATTCCAGAAAGAATGGATTGGACATCTTCTACTACCTTGAAAAGATCTCCTGGAAAAAAATTCATGGACTGATGTAAAGAAAAAAATAAAAGACTGAAACCAAAAACACAGTATCCACTAATACCAGTCAAGATTTTCTATTCAAATGAAATGAGAACTTTTAACAACTTAGAGGAAACATATTCTTTCATCAAAAGCAACAACATAACAACACTTCCAGAAGAAATGGATTGGACATCTCTTACTACCTTGAAAAGATCTCCTGAAAAAAATTAATGGACTGATGTAAAGAAAAAGAAACAAAAGACTGAAACCAAAAACACAGTATCCACTAATACTCTCAAAGAATCTACTAAGAAGTGAGATACTAAAGAAAACAAAAATGTATGCATAATGATCTTTTTATTCAGTTGTCTCATTTTTTTCTTATACAAATCACCTCAGTGCCAAAGTATTTACACTAAATGTAAGATTAGGAAGTAGTCATTTTATTATAAAATGTTGTTTTATTATAACTTAGTTGGGGGAGGGGAAAGTTAAAACTTAACGAGAAACAGTGTGACAATGTATGCTTCATAACTTGCCACTTTGAGAAATAGGTATATTGATGGCTCAGGTTATAACACATTATGCCTTAGAACATACACGATAGAAGTTGTTGTCTTTCAGCAAAAGATTAATTTCTCTAAAATAAGTTTAGCTAATAGATGACAGTTAAACCAATAAGCTATAAATTCATACTGTTAATCACTTTCTGTTAAAAAAAATAGTTTTATTTGAAAAAGTGACATTCTAAGGAGCTCCCAAGTTGTCAAAAAGCAATTGTAAGAGAGCCGCGAACTTCTTAGAGCATTAATGTACTTCGCAGTTGCCACAGTAAGTCTCTTTCATACCATAAGACTTGACGGCACAAAAGAAGCTTGAAGAGCATTTAAGTTTTTGAATGACACTCAGTATTAGTGAGTTAGATATGGAGAAGAAGAGACTAACATTTTTTTTTCTCTTTTCTCCCTCTTAATGATACTTTGACAAGTGAAGCACCAGTGTATAGGAATCCAAGCTGCAAATGAAAGGAAACGCAATAATAATGCATGAATGCACTTCCTTATAATTTTAAAGAGACAAGCAGTCTCACAAACATGTCAGTAGAAAAATGCAAGAACTAATGAAAGTAAAGATTACGCAAATTTAAAGATGAGAACATTAGAGCATAGTTAGAAAATATATAAAATTTCCATATGTATAGATTAAACTGTATTTTAAGCTTTGACCGCTGTTGTTGATGTAGGATTAGGTGCTTTTCCGTTGTCGGAGTGGCAGATGTGGTGAGTGCTTGGGATATGGAGCTGTGTTATTTTGTGATTATTCGAAGGGAGGGAAAGGTTGTAGACTTTACAAATTAGTCAAGGGGGTTAGGTAAGCAATGCTGCCCTTATCAAACACTCCTTTGAGAGTTTGACATTTGAACTATCATAATTTGTTACCTTCATCAAACGTTGTGCAATTCCTTTCAACAAGACCTACGGATTTGCTTAATCTCTTAACATAGAAAGGATGCAAGTTATGTTCACAAATTCACAACAATAAGGTGGTAAAAATGGAGCACAGGTGAAATTAAAGGCCAGTTAGCATAGACCAAAGAGCTATTTAAATAGTTGCGTATATTTCTGGTTGACAAATGAAGATTTTAACGTGATAATGAAACACCTAATTAGATCTCAGCATGGCAGCTACCTTAATGTACATTATAGTGTATTACGGAGTTCCGCTGTGGCGACCCCTAACCGGGAAAAGCCGAAAGACACAAACAAACATCAGACTGTTAACTTGCTTCTCTTTCAATAATATAATACAAGTGTGAAAAATTCAAGTGTGAAAACTGCCTGCTCAGTGTCATGTTAAGTGGTAGATACTGAGTTTTAAAATGACAAGCAAATATCTTGCACCCACGGGTTAATCTCGTGATCTGATTAATCTTCTGTTTCAATTTGAGTTTTGTACTCACTGAACTTAGCGGAGTTATGAAATAAAAAAAGGGAATACAAAGTTCTCAGCTCTCATGTTGGCAATATGAGTAAATAGATAGGCTGATGGAGATGTTATTGGCAGACTAACATGTTAATGAATTAACTTTATGAATGTACTGTCTGAAGCTGTTTTAGAAGAGAATAATATTCTCAGAATTGTGTCTTATTAAGATGTGAGCAAACCAAGTCCTATGCACGAGGGAATGCACGGTCCAAACCAAGTAAAAAGCACCAAATAGACCAGCAAGGCAGCACGGAGTTCAATATATTTATTAATACTTGTATACTAATATACTAATATAACAGACTAGTTTCGGCAAACAGCCTTCTTCAGTGTAAAACAGTATAGTCAAGTTCCTTTGAGTCATCTATTTAAATACATAGCAAGAGCCAATAAAAAATTGAGCTCATGAATATTCATGAAATTGAAACATATTTTTTTATATAAAAAAAAAAAAAAAACTTAATGTTTTTATCATACAAATATACAGAGGGTAACATATATAATGATAAAGTCAGTCCTGAGCAGAGAAGATAACAACCCCAAATAAATACATACATATAATCTGACAAGTTGTTAGTATAATATAGCATATCTGTCTGGCCATATAATCATATTCATATTTATCTTTTTATTCCGTACTTTAATAACCACTGGCACTGGATATAAAGCCTATATTCGTCGACAGCACCAAGGGTATTGAATATCAAGTACTAAATTAAAATGGCTAAGATGTGACCCTAAAAGACTTCACTGTATTAGTTTGTGGTTAATACAGTTTGGGTAGTTTAAACAGACAATACTTTATGTAGCTCATCAGAACTAAAATACTCTTAGGTAAACTAAGACAAAGTGTTTCACACCAAGAATGTACAAAATTATAATTTGATTTTCATTTTTTTATATATATATAATCAAACATCAAATGTGCATATAGATAAAGTGCTTGTCGGATACATTGGACACTTTATGTAAACTAATTCTCTGATCTTATCATCAAGACTAGGGTGCAGTCGTGCGACTGTACTTGCACAAATATGCGACCTCAGACAGAACTATTGATGTCTTCAAGGTCATTTTTCTTAGGAAATAGGAAACTCAGTCCACAGTTATTATTGTACTTTTAGTTAACAGAATTTCTTTTGAGGAGCATAAAATAAATCATACTAAAATAGAAATGGACTCAAAATAGCTCTCTATGGGCGATTACTATATAATATTATTCTAGACAGCTAAAAATACATCTAATATGTATTGATTTATATAATGACAGTTTATTACTTGAGAGGTGACAATTTATAAACTGAAATATATATATATATATATATATATATATATATATATATATATATATATATAAATTTCCATATGTAATTATAGTTAGCTAGATATAATTAATCAGTAAGTTTAGTTAAATACTGATTTATTTTATAATTCTAAAAGATCTCCAGTGAAATCAAAGTGGAGCTCAAAGAGATTTTTTTGTTGCTAAAATATGAGGGATAATCTGATAGGTTATTTTTTATCTATTGGATTAGGAATGTCTGTCATTCCATGTATGATAAAGGAGATTTTAAAATGTTGGATTATTATGGTACATATGACTGTTCTTATATTATACTTTTTTTTCTTTTTATTGGCCTAAACTAGAATTTAACTTGTTTCCCAGCAAAGAAAACCAGTTTGATCCCAACATTTAGAAATTATAGGAATTTCATACAACAACAAGGTCATAGAAGAGTTCCGAGTGTTATTTATCTTGCAAATAATCTATAAACCTAGCCAAAATATATGGACTTAACACTACTTTCTTTAAACATTAATAGCTTAAACAGTCCAAGGAAAAGATCAAACCTATTAAGATATTTAAAATTAAACAGGGCGCAGGTGATCTTTCTTCAAGAATCTCATTTCAAAACAAATGACAAACATATATGGAATCCAAATGAATATTTAATGTTATCTCATTCCTCATATAAACCAAAAACCAGAGGAGTAATAATTTTGTGGAGGAAGAATGTTACTATCCTTCAAATTATCTACAATTATGAATATAAAGAAGGCTTCATAGCACATGTTATAGTGAAATTTATTACCAGGATCTGGATACTAGTAAATCTATACTGGTTCATAGTTCATAGTTCATAGTTTAGTACTAAGCTAACTGCCCTTGCGAGCCATTTTAAGCCTAGCCAATTATCCCTTGTGAGACTCAAACCCTGCACCTTGTGTTTGTAAGGCAAACACCTTAACCATTAAGCCACCCTCCCAACCCGGTTTCCGGGCATAGGGACAGGGACAGCTAAAAACATTTAGATCTTAGTTGTAGTACATATAAAGGCAACTTGATAATAGGCAGAAATGTTAACTGTATAATGGATAATTCAGAGACCACTAATAAGAGAAACCTACATCTCACTTCTGTAGCAAAAATATTCAAACAGTGGAGTGAAAATCACAATCTAATAAACACATTTACTTTTAAAGAAAATAACTCAATATTATTTTCCCATCAAGATTATAGATTCAGTACTCAAACAAGAATAGACAAAATCTATGTATCACAAGATCTAAACATTAAAATAATCAAATTTTCAATAACTCCTTGCCCTTTATACGACCATAATTCACTCATTCTCAAACTTCAAACAGACTTTGGCTAGTCTCAGAACCACGATTCTTCTTAGACACCAACTGTTCTGAAGAGATTAATATAGTCATGATATGGGATGCTTTGAAAGCTTATATATATATATATATATATATATATATATATATATATATATATATATATATATATTTATATAGTAAAATCTCCACAAAAGCATTCAATGAATCCAACCAATGGCAGAATAATTTCATAAGAACATAATTTATTAGGGTAGTGCTTTTGTGGTGTAGACACGCCACTTCATCAGACCATAAAACATTCATAGATGCCAACAATATATAGTCTAACTCTTAAATTAGCATTGATTACTTCATCATACTAATTGGGTAATTATTGCTTAAAAGAACAGTACATCTTTACTGACATCCTAAAATATTAAATGTCTACATCATTATATAAGAGACATCTTTCACCATACTTATCTTAATTTAAAATTATAAAAGTATAAAAAGTAAGATCTTAAGACATAGAAGTAATTCAAAAAATGTTTTATATATAACATTTAATACTATGTGAATACTATGTAAATATTATTTAAATAATGGTCTGTACTTCAAAAAGGGTTTAAGTGGTACCCTGTCATTCCTTTATCCGCCCTTAGTCGGATAATCCACCTACTCTCCGATGTTTTTGTAGAATTACTAATGTCACCCATGTCTCATTTTCATGAACATTTTCCATAACCATAAATCTAAATGTGTGTGAATCATCATTGTTACAAACATGATTCGCTAGTGCATTGGTACATTCACCTTTCTTAATGTTCAGCAAACGTTCCCTAATCCAGAACATCGATTTTCTATTAGTTTTGCCGATGTAAAAACATGAGCAGATGTTACCAACAGCTAAATATACCACATTAAAACTGTTACAATCGGCTCTGATGTTAAAGGTGAATTCCATACCGGTCTCAGGATGTATAAACTGGTTGCTGGTGTCATTGAACACACAATGTCTGCATTTATGGCATGGAAAAGTGCCTTTTCTATCACTAGTATTTCCCTTTTTCGTATCATGTTTTGAATAATATAAATACCTCTTCAATGACTTTTTATTTTTGAATAAAAAATTTGGTTTATCGCCCACATTACTACGAATCTGTGAGACCTGGGTTAGAACAGGCCAGTACTTCCTCCTGATTATATCTGTAACTAAATGTACATCACTCGAAAACAGGGTGGGTACTCGTAATTGCATTTTCCTTCTTAATCCACTACTAGAAACCTCACTCTTATATGATGTTACTTGGTCAGAGAAGTATGGTCTACCTGCATCCATCCTCAGATCAAGTGTGTTACAATTTCTTGTGTCTTTGAGTCCGTGTAACCACTCTCTAAAAGTCTATTTTGTAAATCAACCACTCCCCTTTCGAATACCTCATCCTCGGCTGTCAGCCTAGAGGCTCTCAAGGTTTGGCCTTTCACCACATTTCTAAAAATGTGTTTAGGGTGCACACTGCTCCTATGCAGGAGATGAATCCTGTGGCATTCTTTCTTGTGCATTTTGGTGGTCAATTTCTCTTTATCATTCCAGTATATACAAACATCCAAAAAATATATCCCCTGATTAGAATAATTGATTTCAAATCTGAGAAATGGAGAAGTGGTATTAATTCTTTTATAAAAAATTCCCAAATTAGTGTAACTACCCTTCCGTAATAAAAATAGATCATCAACAAAACGCTTATAAAAGATGATCTGTTCACACATATTAGCTGGTAAAATATAATTGTTTTCCCAGTTAGCCATAACAAGGTTGGAGTAGCTATTGGCACTGGATGTGTCCATAGCTAAGCCTTCCTCCTGCAGATATACATTATGTTCAAACATCATAGCATTGTTGTTCAGAACTAAAAACATAAGTTGACATATCAAATCAATATGTATACCCCATATGCCCTATCTAAAAGTAGATACTCTCTCAAAATCTCTACCTCTAATACATTCGGTGTGCATGTAAAAAGAGATCGCACATCTAATGTGACCAGTATAATTGACTCATTCTGCATGTTAACTCTATTAAAAAAAATATACATGTCTGATAGAAATTGTTTTGTATCATTTAAAATATATATATTTTTTTATCTACAATAGGCCTTAGATTCTTCTCAATAAAAATAGATAGCAGTTCAGTAACTGAATTTCTACCTGAATCTATTGGCCTAAGTGGAGGGTTAACAGGGTTTTTGTGGATCTTGGGCAACCCATGAATAGCAGGTATAAGGGGTTTAGGTACCTTAAAATAATTGAATAAACTCAAATCAATAACATCTCTAGAAAACATATCATGCAAAACATATTCATTGTTTTTAATCAAATCATTCACCTCAGTTCGACTCATGGACCTGTAGGTATTCCTGTCACTGAGCATCTCAACCATGGTGTTATGATAATAATCGTAGTTCCTGATTACAAATGGCCTGCCTTTATCAGCCTGTTTTATTATTATATTCCTATCAGACTGAAGTTGCTTCAGAGCTTCAGACTCAGACTTACTAAGGTTACTAAAGGCATGGCGTTTCCTATCAAATAATTTGTCAAATATTTAATTCTCACACAAATGTAAAAAAGTGTCAGTGATAGGATGGCTTTGTGAATAAAAGTGCTGGGTTTACAATAACAATCTGTCATAATTTCATTTTCATCATTAAACATTAGTTTCAATAATATATTTCTGTTAAACATTTTTAAATTAAGTATTGTCTCTGTTACCTCAGCCCTCTGTGCTGGAATGAAGGATAGTCCTTTGTTTAATAAACTCTGTTTAGCTTCACTTAATGTTCTCGATGAAATATTCCAAATCAGGGATTTTTCAGACCTTTCTTCCATCCCAGCCACTCTGTGGTGGGAGAGTATTCTGTGAGTTTCTTATTATTATTTTTATTGAGAATAATCTAAGGTCTATTGTAGATAAAAATATATATATATTTTAAAAGATACAAAACAATTTCTATCAGACTTGTATATTTTTTTGAATTGAGTTAACATCCAGAATGAGTCAGTTATACTGGGCACATTAGATGTGAGTTCTATTTTTACATGCATACCGAATGTGTTAGGGGTAGAGATGTTGAGAGAGTATCTACTTTTAGATGGGGTATATGGGAGTACACTTATTGATATGATATATCAGCTTATGTTTTTAGTTCTGTGCCATGATGTTTGAACATAATGTCTAGCTGCAGGAGGAAGCCATAGCTATGGGCACTATACCTCTCAACTTGGAAACATCAAAAATCTGGACAAAGGCCCATGAAAAATAGGTACAAATCTGTACGCTGTATGCTATAATGTGCTATTAATCACCACCCAGCACCCCATGATAGTCTTGTGAGCTATGAGGTACAAAATTATGCATTGCATCAAAAGTCAGTAATGGATAAACTGAAATTAAAATCAGCAGCAGGCACAGATACAGCTCCACAGAATTAATTATTTAGTTATATGACTGCAGATATTATGGCTATACCTCTCAATCTATTAGAGCAAAAAAGCTAGACAAAGTCGCAAATAATTGTCAACCAAACAAAAGCACAGAAATACAGTGACACTTTTTAAATACTGCCCTTCCAAACTTAAGACTGTGGACAGAATAAGTATGCACAAGCACCAAACTGAAACATTCCCCTCAAGCTTGGTTCTGATCAGTTTTTCCTTAATTCCCTTATGAACATAATGTATGATAAAAGAATGGTCAGAAGCTTAGTTTGACACCTAGTGTTTTCCCAAAAAGCAAATCCAAAACCAAATGCCATTGCCAAACAACATTAGGTCCGCTTTAATAAAAGAAAAGAAGAATCTGCTAAAAAGGCAACCGAGAGAACTGTACTGTATCTCTCTCTAAACATACAAGAGCAGCAGCTATGAGCCCGAAATCCAGAAACAGCCAAACTCACTGCTCCCCCATCACAAGTAGCAAAATGGTATGGCGTGCCTGTGTACTGCTGTGTCCCCTGTAATCTAAAACTATAGCAGTATAAAACTAAAGAAGATGGCGAGCATTGTAGCAAAACTCATCTATATCTCACCTGGCCTGTTGGTTCTGCGGATGTGGTATTGGTGCAACTTGGTGTACGAACAGTGATTCATATTCAGTCTTTAACCAGGTCTGTTAAAAGAAATTGCACTGTCTGCTAGAGTATCCCATCACTGCAGCAGCCCACAGTGACTGTTGATATCCATTTCTAATTGATGTGATCAAAATTTTTGAAAGTAAACACTATACCCACCATAGCTGTGAAACAGTATCAGCATAATCACAATAATTAGGCTGTGAACATGCGCTTTTCACATACTCGCAGGCCAACCAAATACTTAACCAGTGGTGAGAAACCAGAATGTGAGGACATCTGATGGCAGTGACTGTCCTATAAAGAAAAGCACCTCTTCTCCAAGGTAAAGACAAAAAAACCCCAAAAACTATCATATAAAATGGTAACAAGCATTTGTGTGTGTGTGTCAGCATTTTCTATCTAGATCTAGGGTGAATATTTCATATTTCAAGACAATGCTTCTAAGCTATTTAGTGTTAGTCTTACAAGGTCTCTCTAACACTCCATGAATGCTTTATGTACTTTTATATAAATATTATGTTTACTTCGAAGGACATTTCCTTTCAGGCTGTATCTCAGGGAATCAACAGTCACATTAAGTCCTATGAAAAGATAGATGTTAAGTTGTCAATCTCGCCTTCATTCTTGCTGGATGGGTTCGGAGCCGATCCTCGGCTCCGTCTCGGCACTTGCTAAGCTCGAGAGCTAATTTTACCAGCTCGAGGCAACCCTATATCCCATGATGCAAGGCGGAGATTACTCAGATCTCGTTTGCCGCTTCGCTAATGAGGTGCCTTCTTTTACCAGCTCTAGGTAAGTGAACTTTTCAGAGACTTTTTGTCTACCCCCTTTAACTTTTTTCATATAAATATTATTTTTTGTTAATTACCGACTCACGTTAACCCTATTCCTGTCAGTGTTCCCTTCTTTTAAGTAAATATTCCCTTACCCCTAGTTAGGCCTTAGGCCTTCCCCTCCCTAAATTTTTTCCTGTCAGGGATTTTTTTGTGTGCGACTGTCTGTTATCCCTGTTAGTTTAATTTAATTTAATTAAATTGTTGGACTGAGTGTGTTTTGTGTGTGAGTATGTTTCCGGTGTTTCATCGACACAGTTATGTCGAAGGACACTAAGGTCTCGGGCTTCAAGAAGTGTGACTCGTGCTGTCAGAAGATGTCTCTGACAGACGGTCACACTTCTTGTGTTTATTGCCTGGGACCTTCGCACCTGCAGGACTCTTGTGCTATCTGTCATGCTTTCAGCCCAAGAGTCCTGCAGGAACGAAAAAATAAGCTCATTTTAAGGGGCTTATTAAAACCCGAGAGCTCCCCGACTAAGTCGGCGCCGGGGAAGCCCTCGAAACCTGTTAAGCCTTCAGCTCAGGCTTCCAAGCCATCGGCTTCAGGTTCTTCCTCACCAGGCTCGAGATCGGCTCTGGCTGGAGCCGATCTTTCTATACCAGTATCAGTATCGGCTCCATCCGGCGCCGATACTATCAAGTCTAGACACTCAGTGTCGGCTCCAGTTGGAGCCGACGTATCTTCGGCTCTGATGGCTCCATTGATCTCAAAAAAGAGATCTCGATCCCCTTCTGTGGAATCTATTCATTCGGCTCCGAGATCACCCTTGCTCTCGGAGCGGAGCCATCGGAGCCGATCTTCTCGGTCATCCAGGCTATCTGATCACGACCTTGAGAGAGTGGTGAGTAGACTATTAAAGTCTCAGGCATTGGCCCAAATACTCCATAGCCCATCTCAACAGACGGTAGCTATATCACATCCACCGAACATTCCTCCTTCGACTCTCTTACAGAGCTCGGAGCCAGAGCTCCTCGGAACCGGTACCGTTGTGACTTCGGAGCCGATACCACCCCTTTCGGCTCTGTCGTCCTCGGCTCCGATTTCCTCCTTGAGACCTTCATTGGAGGGATCCGGGCGTCTAGTCTCTCTCGTCGGCTCCGAGGGGGCGAGTGGCATCGGACCCTTGTCCAACCCCGTTCTCCCTCTCGGAGCTTCGGCGTTGGTGAGCTCGGCCCCGACATCTGCCTCGGAGCCTTCCCTCTCGGTGAGGCCTGGGGTTCCTATCTCTTCGGAGCAGGAACCTTCTGGTCTCTCTGATGGGGGAGCCTTCGAGGTGATGAGGAGTGTACTAGCCCCTGGGCTTAGTCAACAGACAGTTCCATCAGCTCCTGCCACTACAGTGCCTGCTGACGTCTCTTCCCACTCTCTTGCTCCCGGACCCAGAGATTCAATGCCTCAGGTTTCCCCATTGGGAATATCTTCCTCTTCCGAGGCTTCTCCTGATCCGTCAGGAGAACCCCCCCGTAAGAGGACATGTAAGAGGAAACATTTAGACTCCCCTGAGTCTACTACATCAGATACTGACTTGGATGAGTCGGAGGGATCCCCAAGGTCCTCCTCTGAGGATGTCTCATTTTCAGACATCCTTGAAATCCTTAAACAGAGGGGGAACTGGCCCTCCCTTAATCCCTCCGAGGACGAGTCAGTATACCTGGAGGCATTTGGATCTCGACCCTCCACCTCCTGGGTGTCTCCGCCTTTCGACCCTCTCATGGAAGTAGTGGCTCAGAAGGCGTGGATGGCTCCAGATTCGGTGGAACCTACCCCCAGGAGACCTTCAAAATTTATTACAGCTCCACAAGATAGACAATACTTAACAAAAGGTGTCCCAGTTGATGCCATGGTGGTGGCTGCTGCCACCAAGAAGGAATTAGCTGATCCTTCAGTACCTGTTCATCCTCCTAATAAGGATTCTAGGACTATGGACAGGTACGGTAAGCGGATTTTTTCTTCAGCTACTTTTGCCATGAGATCGCTGAACTACTTATGCCACTTCACCCGCCTTCAAAGAGATGTTCTTAAAGAGTTGGGAGAAGTTTTACAGGATCCATCAGCTGCTGGGTCTCAGGACAAGATTAGCTCACGGCTAGGAATCCTTAACTCCATTGCTAACTCCTCTATGCGGCTCATTTCTTATGCAGCCGATGGAGCGAGTAGGGCCGCAGGCACAGGAGTGGCTTTAAGGCGTCAGTCCTGGATGCGGCTTTGTAATTTTGCAGACCCCTTCAAGGCATCTTTCACAAACTCCCCTTTTGATGGCTCGATCTTGTTCGGTCCTCAAGTGAAAGACACTTTGACTAGATGCAAACAAGATGGCAAGACTCTTTCTGCCGTAGGAGTCCGTTTCTCCACCCCTTCTAGACCTTACCCCAAAGGACAGAAGGGAGGGAAAATGTGGTTCCGCAAATCCCAAGGAGTCACGCCTGACGCATGAAGTCAGTTTACCCCCAGAGGCCTTGTCAATATATTACTTTTATAGGTGCAAATTTGGACACCGTACAACTTTCTGCAAGGTTGACAGACCAAAGGATCTTGGACATTCAAAGACACGTCCAAGTGATTCTATTCAGCAACAAAATTCAGGCCAGATTTGCTCTGAAAGTACTGGGTCTTATGGCGGCCGCCATAACACTTCTTCCCCTCGCCCGCTTTTACATGCGGCTGCTACAATGGATGCTATTCACCCAATGGTCCTTTCAACAACTTCCCATGCGTCCCGAGATCATAGTAACTCCAACTTGCAAAAGACATCTGACTTGGTGGATATCGTCCCCTCAAATCCATCAAGGCAGACCATTTGTTCCTCTTGCCCCGGTTGCCACGGTTACATCGGACGCCTCCCTGATCGGGTGGGGGGGGCATTATAAGGGCAGAATGGTCCATGGCACTTGGCAACCTTTCGAGTACCATCTGCACATAAATGTTCTGGAGATGAGAGCAGTGCTTTTAACGTTGCAAGCCCTCAACGACTCTCTTCCCCTGGGAACTATTGCAGTCCAAACGGACAATATGTCCGTAGTGTGGTACATAAACAAACAGGGCGGAACCAAGTCCTATCCACTGTGTCGAGAGGCTCTCAGACTTTGGCAATGGGCAATCTCCTCTCACCGGTTTCTATTTACTTCGAAGGACATTTCCTTTCAGGCTGTATCTCAGGGAATCAACAGTCACATTAAGTCCTATGAAAAGATAGATGTTAAGTTGTCAATCTCGCCTTCATTCTTGCTGGATGGGTTCGGAGCCGATCCTCGGCTCCGTCTCGGCACTTGCTAAGCTCGAGAGCTAATTTTACCAGCTCGAGGCAACCCTATATCCCATGATGCAAGGTGGAGATTACTCAGATCTCGTTTGCCGCTTCGCGAATGAGGTGCCTTCTTTTACCAGCTCTAGGTAAGTGAACTTTTCAGAGACTTTTTGTCTACCCCCTTTAACTTTTTTCATATAAATATTATTTTTTGTTAATTACCGACTCACGTTAACCCTATTCCTGTCAGTGTTCCCTTCTTTTAAGTAAATATTCCCTTACCCCTAGTTAGGCCTTAGGCCTTCCCCTCCCTAAATTTTTTCCTGTCAGGGATTTTTTTGTGTGTGACTGTCTGTTATCCCTGTTAGTTTAATTTAATTTAATTAAATTGTTGGACTGAGTGTGTTTTGTGTGTGAGTGTGTTTCCGGTGTTTCATCGACACAGTTATGTCGAAGGACACTAAGGTCTCGGGCTTCAAGAAGTGTGACTCGTGCTGTCAGAAGATGTCTCTGACAGACGGTCACACTTCTTGTGTTTATTGCCTGGGACCTTCGCACCTGCAGGACTCTTGTGCTATCTGTCATGCTTTCAGCCCAAGAGTCCTGCAGGAACGAAAAAATAAGCTCATTTTAAGGGGCTTATTAAAACCCGAGAGCTCCCCGACTAAGTCGGCGCCGGGGAAGCCCTCGAAACCTGTTAAGCCTTCAGCTCAGGCTTCCAAGCCGTCGGCTTCAGGTTCTTCCTCACCAGGCTCGAGATCGGCTCTGGCTGGAGCCGATCTTTCTATACCAGTATCAGTATCGGCTCCATCCGGCGCCGATACTATCAAGTCTAGACACTCAGTGTCGGCTCCAGTTGGAGCCGACGTATCTTCGGCTCTGATGGCTCCATTGATCTCAAAAAAGAGATCTCGATCCCCTTCTGTGGAATCTATTCATTCGGCTCCGAGATCACCCTTGCTCTCGGAGCGGAGCCATCAGAGCCGATCTTCTCGGTCATCCAGGCTATCTGATCACGACCTTGAGAGAGTGGTGAGTAGACTATTAAAGTCTCAGGCATTGGCCCAAATACTCCATAGCCCATCTCAACAGACGGTAGCTATATCACATCCACCGAACATTCCTCCTTCGACTCTCTTACAGAGCTCGGAGCCAGAGCTCCTCGGAACCGGTACCGTTGTGACTTCGGAGCCGATACCACCCCTTTCGGCTCTGTCGTCCTCGGCTCCGATTTCCTCCTTGAGACCTTCATTGGAGGGATCCGGGCGTCTAGTCTCTCTCGTCGGCTCCGAGGGGGCGAGTGGCATCGGACCCTTGTCCAACCCCGTTCTCCCTCTCGGAGCTTCGGCGTTGGTGAGCTCGGCCCCGACATCTGCCTCGGAGCCTTCCCTCTCGGTGAGGCCTGGGGTTCCTATCTCTTCAGAGCAGGAACCTTCTGGTCTCTCTGATGGGGGAGCCTTCGAGGTGATGAGGAGTGTACTAGCCCCTGGGCTTAGTCAACGGACAGTTCCATCAGCTCCTGCCACTACAGTGCCTGCTGACGTCTCTTCCCACTCTCTTGCTCCCGGACCCAGGGATCCAACGCCTCAGGTTTCCCCATTGGGAATATCTTCCTCTTCCGAGGCTTCTCCTGATCCGTCAGGAGAACCCCCCCCGTAAGAGGACATGTAAGAGGAAACATTTAGACTCCCCTGAGTCTACTACATCAGATACTGACTTGGATGAGTCGGAGGGATCCCCAAGGTCCTCCTCTGAGGATGTCTCATTTTCAGACATCCTTGAAATCCTTAAACAGGGGGAACTGGCCTCCCTTAATCCCTCCGAGGGCAGTCAGTATACCTGGAGGCATTTGGAGCTCGACCCTCCACCCCCTGGGTGTCTCCGCCTTTCGACCCGCTCATGGAAGTAGTGGCTCAGAAGGCGTGGATGGCTCCAGATTCGTGGAACCTACCCCAGGAGACCTTCAAAATTTATTACAGCCCCACAAGATAGACAATACTTAACAAAAGGTGTCCCAGTTGATGCCATGGTGGTGGCTGCTGCCACCAAGAAGGAATTAGCTGATCCTTCAGTACCTGTTCATCCTCCTAATAAGGATTCTAGGACTATGGACAGGCACGGTGGCGGATTTTTTCTTCAGCTACTTTTGCCATGAGATCGCTGAACTACTTATGCCACTTCACCCGCCTTCAAAGAGATGTTCTTAAAGAGTTGGGAGAAGTTTTACAGGATCCATCAGCTGCTGGGTCTCAGGACAAGATTAGCTCACGGCTAGGAATCCTTAACTCCATTGCTAACTCCTCTATGCGGCTCATTTCTTATGCAGCCGATGGAGCGAGTAGGGCCGCAGGCACAGGAGTGGCTTTAAGGCGTCAGTCCTGGATGCGGCTTTGTAATTTTGCAGACCCCTTCAAGGCATCTTTCACAAACTCCCCTTTTGATGGCTCGACCTTGTTCGGTCCTCAAGTGAAAGACACTTTGACTAGATGCAAACAAGATGGCAAGACTCTTTCTGCCGTAGGAGTCCGTTTCTCCACCCCTTCTAGACCTTACCCCAAAGGACAGAAGGGAGGGAAAATGTGGTTAAGCAAATCCCAAGGAGTCACGCCTGACGCATGAAGTCAGTTTACCCCCAGAGGCAGAGGGGGTAACAATAATAGACGCCGCCCTAGGGGCAGAGGGGGTCCGCAGAATCAGGGTAGCAGAGAGCCTCTTTCTGACAAACCCTTCCAACATCCCTGAGATGTTGCCCGATTGTCCGCCTTCGGAGGCAGTCGGGGGAAAATTATCGCTGTACCCAATAGCCTGGCTTTCCCTTTCTCAAGACAAATGGGTACAGTCAATTATATCCGAGGGTTACAAAATTCCCTTTATTCAAACCCCAATTCAACAAAAGGGAACCCTTCCAGACGTTCCACCCGGTCTAAGGGAACTAGCAGTACTAGAAATATCAAAACTGCTAGTAAAAAGAGCCATCCAGCCAGTCCCAGCGGACCAAATAGGATCCAGAATCTACTCAAGGTTCTTTTTAGTTCCAAAAAAGACAGGGGACTGGAGACCAATATTAGATCTGAGCAAACTCAACAAGTTTGTAAAGAAATCAAGATTGCGGATGGTCACGCTTCAGTCCATTCTGCCCTTTCTGGGCAAGGACAATTGGATGTGCTCGATAGATCTTCAGGATGCGTACTGTCACATAAAAATTCACAGACGCTCCAGAAGATTTCTCCGCTTTCGGCTGGGGACCAGTCACTTCCAATTCAGAGCCCTGCCCTTTGGACTCACTACAGCCCCCAGAGTGTTCACCAAATGCATGGCAGTGGTTACGGCTCACCTGAGACGTCAAGGATTCCAGGTGTTTCCATATCTAGACGACTGGCTCCTCACTGCCACCACCAGGCATCAGCTTCTCCAATTCAGAAATTACACCATTCATACTTGCAGAGGGCTAGGAATTTCTATAAATTTCGAAAAATCTGCCTTGTCGCCTTGTCAATATATTACTTTTATAGGTGCAAATTTGGACACCGTACAACTTTCTGCAAGGTTGACAGACCAAAGGATCTTGGACATTCAAAGACACGTCCAAGTGATTCTATTCAGCAACAAAATTCAGGCCAGATTTGCTCTGAAAGTACTGGGTCTTATGGCGGCCGCCATAACACTTCTTCCCCTCGCCCGCTTTTACATGCGGCTGCTACAATGGATGCTATTCACCCAATGGTCCTTTCAACAACTTCCCATGCGTCCCGAGATCATAGTAACTCCAACTTGCAAAAGACATCTGACTTGGTGGATATCGTCCCTCAAATCCATCAAGGCAGACCATTTGTTCCTCTTGCCCGGTTCCCACGGTTACGTCGGACGCCTCCCTGATCGGGTGGGGGGGGCATTATAAGGGCAGAATGGTCCATGGCACTTGGCAACCTTTCGAGTACCATCTGCACATAAATGTTCTGGAGATGAGAGCAGTGCTTTTAACGTTGCAAGCCCTCAACGACTCTCTTCCCCTGGGAACTATTGCAGTCCAAACGGACAATATGTCCGTAGTGTGGTACATAAACAAACAGGGCGGAACCAAGTCCTATCCACTGTGTCGAGAGGCTCTCAGACTTTGGCAATGGGCAATCTCCTCTCACCGGTTTCTATTTACTTCGAAGGACATTTCCTTTCAGGCTGTATCTCAGGGAATCAACAGTCACATTAAGTCCTATGAAAAGATAGATGTTAAGTTGTCAATCTCACCTTCATTCTTGCTGGATGGGTTCGGAGCCGATCCTCGGCTCCGTCTCGGCACTTGCTAAGCTCGAGAGCTAATTTTACCAGCTCGAGGCAACCCTATATCCCATGATGCAAGGTGGAGATTACTCAGATCTCGTTTGCCGCTTCGCGAATGAGGTGCCTTCTTTTACCAGCTCTAGGTAAGTGAACTTTTCAGAGACTTTTTGTCTACCCCCTTTAACTTTTTTCATATAAATATTATTTTTTGTTAATTACCGACTCACGTTAACCCTATTCCTGTCAGTGTTCCCTTCTTTTAAGTAAATATTCCCTTACCCCTAGTTAGGCCTTAGGCCTTCCCCTCCCTAAATTTTTTCCTGTCAGGGATGTTTTTGTGTGTGGCTGTCTGTTATCCCTGTTAGTTTAATTTAATTTAATTAAATTGTTGGACTGAGTGTGTTTTGTGTGTGAGTGTGTTTCCGGTGTTTCATCGACACAGTTATGTCGAAGGACACTAAGGTCTCGGGCTTCAAGAAGTGTGACTCGTGCTGTCAGAAGATGTCTCTGACAGACGGTCACACTTCTTGTGTTTATTGCCTGGGACCTTCGCACCTGCAGGACTCTATCTGTCATGCTTTCAGCCCAAGAGTCCTGCAGGAACGAAAAAATAAGCTCATTTTAAGGGGCTTATTAAAACCCAAGAGCTCCCCGACTAAGTCGGCGCCGGGGAAGCCCTCGAAACCTGTTAAGCCTTCGGCTCAGGCTTCCAAGCCGTCGGCTTCAGGTTCTTCCTCACCAGGCTCGAGATCGGCCGGGAAATCCAACATCATAGCGGACAGATTGAGCAGAGCTATTCTCATGCCTCATGAGTGGTCTCTCAAACAGTCAGTGACGGAAGAGATTTTTCAGAAGTGGGGCCTTCCTTGCTGCGACCTTTTTGCTACACCTCAAAACAGCAAATGCCCAGACTTCTTCTCTCTCTTCCCCCTTCCAGGCCATCCCCCCAGAAACGCTCTAACCCAAGATTGGCCCCGGGGACTTCTTTATGCTTTTCCTCCTTTTCCGCTGATACCTCAGCTAATTCAGAAAGCAACCGCCTTGAGAGCCAAGTTGATTCTCATTGCCCCTTATTGGCCTCGACAGATTTGGTTTCCGTTCCTACATCATTACCTCTTGGTACAGCCATGGCATCTGGACCCGGTTCCAGATCTTCTGACCCACCAGTCGGGTCAACTGCATCAATCCATACATTCTCTCAACCTCACTGCTTGGTTGCTCCACTTCCATCCTTAGCCAGGCTTCCTATGATTTCTAATCCTGTACGGGATATCATAGTAGCTTCCCTAAAATCTTCTACCAGAAAGATCTACACTAGTAAATGGCGACATTTCTCTTTCTGGGCAAAAGCTAGGAACATAGACCCCTATACTGCTTCAATTCATTCGGTGTTGGACTTCCTAGCTGACATTTTTAATTCAGGATCCTCTTCTTCCACAGTGAAAGTTCAACTGGCAGCCATTTCAAATTTTCATATAGGCTTTTTGGACCACAACATTATGTCATATAAACTTTGCAAGGCTTTCCTTCGAGGTATCTTTTTATTGAAACCTCCTATTAGAGACCCCCCACCACAGTGGGATCTAAATTTAGTTTTAACATCCTTGATTCTTCCCCCGTTCGAACCTGCAGCTGCCTGTTCCTTGAAATTGCTTTCTTGGAAGACACTTTTTCTAGTTGCCATTACATCTGCCAGGAGAGTATCTGAGCTTCATGCTCTCTGTGTTCGCCCTCCCTATCTAATATTCCACAAAGATAGGGTATCCCTAAGAACTAATCCATAGGTGGCATCTCAGACTAACCTAAATCAGTCCATTGATCTTCCAGTATTTTTCCCGAATTATTCTGATAGAGCTGAGCAAAAGTTACATTATCTCGATGTTCACCGTCAGCTGAGATATTATCTGGATAAGACAAAACTTTTAGGAAATCTGATCAACTTTTTCTATCCTATGCAGAGAACAGGAAAGGCCTTCCAGTTTCTAAGGTAACTTTATCTAGGTGGCTGTCTTCCGTGATCACTTACATTTATCAGCTCAGAGGCAAAGAGTTGGTTTCTAACCCAAAAGCCCATTCTACCAGAGCTCTAGCTACATCTACAGCTTTTCAAGCTAGACTTCCAATAGACACTATTTGTGCAGCAGCCACATGGGCCTCTCCTCATACCTTTGTCTCACATTACAAATTAGATTTGGTCTCCAGAGACAGAGCAAATTTTGGTTCCACCGTTCTCAAGAGTCGGTTCCATTGAGCCACCCAGGATAGAGGTGCTAGGGACGCGGTCCCATCCAGCAAGAATGAAGGCGAGATTGACAACTTAACATTTAGAAGTTATGTACCTACCATAACGTTCCATGTTAGTTGTCTTCTCTCGCCTTCTTTCTTGCGTCCTGCCCTCCTTCCCCCTAGCCTGGTCTGACTGAGAAGATTATACATCTTCTATTAAGAGGTTATTACCTTTTTCTAGCTGTTCAACTCCCAGTGTCACTAGATTATGTGGATCCTTTCTAGAGGGTTATGATGTTATTTAGTATTTTTTATTTCTTCCTCCTAAGTTGGAAGAAAATACTGCTATTTCTTTAGCTACCAAACGAGATCTGAGTAATCTCCGCCTTGCATCATGGGATATAGGGTTGCCTCGAGCTGGTAAAATTAGCTCTCGAGCTTAGGAAGTGCCGAGTCGGAGCCGAGGATCGGCTCCGAACCCATCCAGCAAGAAAGAAGGCGAGAGAAGACAACTAACATGGAACGTTATGGTAGGTACATAACTTCTAATTTTAATATTTCAGTTTAAATATATCCACTGGAAAATTAACACAATAGATCCTGAACAAACTGAGATCCTACCAATGTAAAGTGAAAGTATTTTTGACAGCACTGAGTTTCTTATATTAACTTTACTATGTCAGCACCTGCTATAAAACTCCAATTAGCACACAAAATCAAATATCTTTACTTTGTCTAAACTTGAGAACCAATAATTTCTTCATCATAATTGTTAGAAAAACCAATACAGTCAGTAAAGTTTCAGTAAAAATTGCATTTACCTTTCCATATCAACTTTAAGCATATTCAGAATATTCACCAAATTATATTAAAAGTGATACAAAACTGAAATTAATGGACTACATTTACTTTTTTATTCATTTTCATTCCTTACTTAATCAAATTCTATGTAATGAGTGGCATTTTCTACATTTAAATCTCCAGGTGCATTGGCGCTTCAGCGTTTTAACTATGACCTCAAATGGAGATCGGCATTCATTTACAAAGCCGTTATACATTACCACACCATTGCACACTCACTGTCACTAACAACTCCTGCAGCAGCCATTAAGACAAAATCACAGAGTTAACCTCCTACAGCAGCCGTTAAGACAGAATCACAGAGTTAACCTCTTGCAGCAGCCATTAAAGAGAATAAAATAGCACAGTAAATGTTTTTCCTGCAGCCGCACACACACACAATTATATAAGCTGTCCAAGTTTGTAACATACCACAAACAATACGCTAATCTTAGCTGAAGGAGCTGTAACATGCGGACCACACACACACACACACCTTAACAAAATTCAAATAAAGTATGCCTGCAGACTGCTAACATTAAGTAATTTCTGTCTCGTGCACAGATGCCTGCAGATTGCTAACGTTAAGTAAAGTATTTTCTCTCTCATGCGCATATTACACAGATGCCTGCAGACTGCTAACATTAAGCAATTTCTCTCTCCCGCACATATAAAAAGTAAGCTATTTCTTTGTGGTGACTAGTGCACATTAACAGAATTCATTGCACACACAGCTTAACAGATAACAGAATTTGAATTCAAAGCCTGAAGACTCCTAAATTTATTAATAGAATTAATCGGACATAAAGCATTACAGTATTCAAAGCCTGCCTGCAGAGCAGATGGAAAAGTAAAAGAATGTCTGCCATTAATGTACTCTATCTCTCTAAAGTATGCTGCCATTACCATTAAGTAAAGTAATCTCTCTCTCTCGCATATAACATAAGACACACACACACATACACAGATGTAAAAGTAATCTAATCTCTCAAAGAAAGTTTCTCTCACTCGCACATAACAAACAGATACACTTCTTAACCTGAAGGAGCTGTTGTGCAGTGCACTGCCTGAATAATAACTTGCCATGGACCGGATGGTCCGCAATTTTAAATTAAATCTAATAATAAATGTCTGTGAAGCTGGCATCATTGTGCACGCCTTGCAACCTTTAACATCAGAGCCGATTGTAATAGTTTTAATGTGGTATATTTAGCTATTTGTAACATCTGCTCATGTTTTTACATCAGCAAAACTAATAGGAAATTGAGGTTCTGGATTAGGGAACATTTGCTGAACATTAAGAAAGGTGAATGTACCAATGCACTAGCGAAGCATGTTTGTAACAGTGATGATTTACACACATTTAGATGTATGGTTGTGGAAAATGTTTATGAAAATGAGAGAGGGGGGTGACATTAGTAATTTTACAGAAACATTGGAGAGTAGGTGGATTGTCTGACTAAGGGCAGATAAAGGAATGGGGTTGAATGACAGGGTACCACTTAAACCCTTTTTGAAGTAGACCATTATTTAAATAATATTTAAATAGTATTCACATAATATTAAATGTTATATATAAAAAAGTTTTGAATTATTTCTATGTCTTAAGATTTCTTACTTTTTATACTTTTATAATTTTAAACTACGATACGTATGGTGAAAGATGTCTCATATAATGATGTAGACATTTAATATTTTAGGATGTCTGTAAAGATGTACTGTTCTTTTAAGCAATAATTGCCCAATTAGTATGATGAAGTAATTGATGCTAATTTAAGAGTTAGATTATATATTGTTGGCATCTATGAATGTTTTTTATGGTCTGATGAAGTGGTGTGTCTACACCACAAAAGTGCGCTAATCTAATGTTCTTATAAAATTATTCTACCATTGGTTGGATTCATTGAGTGCTTTTGTGGAGATTTTGCTGTTTTGCTTTTACCAGCAGTCCTTTTATATC